>NC_054825.1:178463169-178560669 GCF_018345385.1 Vulpes lagopus | reverse complement strand
CCAGGAGGGTGGGTTCCCCTTGGCAGCAGCAGACGGGGCCCCACTTCCTGAAATCCTTGGCCAGGATTTGGTTGACGATTCCTCTTGCAAAACAGGCTACCCCGGGCGTCCTCGTTGCCTCCCATGTGCCATTTCCCATTTCGTGCTTTGCAGCTCGACAGCTCTGTTGGGGCTCCCCAACAGCTGCCGTTGTACAAAAGGTAAAAACGCAAAGTGGACGGTCCCCCGAAGCAGATGTTCCCGGAAATCCGGTTACTGGTAGGGAGCCTGCAGAGGCTCGGCAGCCGGCCCCTTCAGCACATTCGCACGCCGAGCTTCAGGTCCCCTCGACGGGTTCGGGTGCAGCCTTATTGCACTTTATATCGGTGGCCGAGCCCTAACAGCGCACACCGGGTGCTGCAGACACAGACCCCAGTGCAGCGGCCCCTGCAAGGTGCCGCGAGCCACTTCAGTGAGGCCACGGTCTCCCGCAAACAGCTGTTTACTCTGCGCTAGCACCTGACAGGTCGCCACAGAGCAGGGCCCGTCCACAGCCAGACTCCCTGGTAAGAGCGTGGGAAAGGCCCCCGTGGAGAGGGAGACTGACGGAAAGCGAGGACTTGCGTGTGGATTTGAACCTCAAGTCCCTTCCTTCTCTGCTCATGTTTCCCATACGGAGAGTGGGGTGTCCGCAGGGCCCCCTGAGGATCCAGCACGAGGATGGAGGGCCCACTGGCTTCGGAGGACGTCCAGGCAAAGATGAGCGCCGCCATCCGACGTCCCCCGAGGTCTGCATCCTTTCCCCCAGCCTGTCCCCTTGCTGATCCTCCCCACGGCCCAGGAACGAGGCCCCCGGGAGGAGGTCACAGGGCTGACGCCGCCCGCCCAGCGCTCGGCCCTTCTGCAGCTGGGGATCCTGGGCCTGCCCGCAGCTCGGGGACCGACCCCCGGGGGACTGTCTCCCCTTTGGCCCTTCCGCTCCCGCCACATCTGTATATCCCACATCTGCTCCTGAACCAGTTCAGCTCCAGTTATAGCCGCTCCCGGGCCCCATCCCCGCCCGGCCCTGACCCTCTCCGTCCTCCCCACTTCCCTCCTTCCAGCGCAACCCATGCCTGGGGGGGCGCGGAGTCCGTCGCTGGCAGCGGGGTCACCCCGGGGCTCGGGTCAGCCCTCTCCGGGAGGAAGACGATGTCGCCTCGAGACGGACTGAGAACCACTTCTCACGTGTAACGAACGGAACATGGTAGAAACGTTGCTGTAGGGTTGCCGGGGCCTGGTCATAGGGTCAGCTTCTGCCTCGATCTCTTTAACTGAAATGCAGCTTCCCGTACAGTTTTCTTAGTTTCAAGTGCACAGTATAGCGACGCCCACGCACAGCCGACACCTGCTGCTCTCGGCGCTGAGCCCGCACCCTGCATCCCGTCACCTAATCCCCCGCTGCCTCCACCTCCCCTCCGCAGCCCGCGGTCTGTCCTCTGTATTGAAGAGCCCATTTTTTGTTTCTTTTTTCCTTTGTTCCTTTGTTTTGCTCCTTAAATCCCCCTAGGAGTGAAATCCTGGTGTCCGTCTCTGTCCCACTGGCCCACTTTGCGTGGCATTATGGTCCCAGCTGCCTCCGCATCCTTGCAAAGGGCAAGATTTCACTCATTTCAGGGCTGCGTGACAGTGTGTTGTATGTCGCCGCCTCTTCTCGATCCCGGTGGGTGGACACTCGGCGGCTGCCACACTTTGGCTCTTGTAGGTGACGCGGCAATAAACGTAGGGGACGTCAGTCTTCTCAGATGAGTGTTTTCAGTCCCTCTAGGTAAATACTCGGGTGGAATGACCGGATCGGGGCGGGGGAATTCTTCTCTTAGCTTCTCGAGGAACCCACAGTGGCCGCAGTAGTTTGCGTTCCCACCAGCAGTTCAGGAAGGTCCCTGCCCCTCCGTATCCTCACCAACACTTGCTGTTTCTTGCGCTTTTTTACTGCAGCTCTTCTGACGGATGTGAAGCGATAACCCGCTGTGGTTTTAATTTGCATTTCTCTGATGATGAGTGACGTTGAGCAGGTTTTCGTGGGCCTGTTGGCCATCCGGATGTCCTCCTTGAAAACACGTCCGTTCAAGGGTCTCTGCCCATTTATTTCATTTTTTTATTATTTACATTTCTTATTTAAATTCTATTTGCCAACACAGAGTATCAGACCCGGTGCGCATCCCATCACGCACCTGCCTCAGTGCCCGTCACCCAGTCACCCCGACCCCCCACCACCCTCCCTTTCCTCAACCCTTTGTTTCCGAGAGTCAGGAGTCTTTCATGCTTTGTCTCTGCCCATTTTTATTTTTTCATTTTTTTAAATAATAAATCTATTTTTTATTGGTGTTCAATTTGCCAACATACAGAATAACACCCAGTGCTCATCCCGCCAAGTGCCCCCCTCAGTGCCCGTCACCCAGTCACCCCCACCCCCCGCCCTCCTCCCCTTCCACCACCCCTAGTTCGTTTCCCAGAGTTAGGAGTCTTCATGTTCTGTCTCCCTTCCTGATATTTCCCACAAATTTCTTCTCCCTTCCCTTCTATTCCCTTTCACTATTATCTATATTCCCCAAATGAATGAGAACATACACTGTTTGTCCTTCTCTGACTGACTTACTTCACTCAGCATCATCCCCTCCAGTACTACAAAGCTGTGGTCATCAAGACAGTGTGGGACTGGCACAAACACAGACACATAGATCAATGGAACAGAATAGAGAACCCAGAAGTGGACCCTGAACTTTATGGTTAACTAATATTCGATAAAGGAGGAAAGACTTTCCACTGGAAGAAAGACAGTCTCTTCAATAAATGGTGCTGGGAACATTGGACATCCACATGCAGAAGAATGAAACTGGACCACTCTCTTGCACCAGACACAAAGATCAACTCAAAATGGATGAAAGATCTAAATGTGAGACAAGATTCCATCCAAATCCTAGAGGAGAACACAGGCAACACCCTTTTTGAACTCGGCCATAGTAACTTCTTGCAAGATACATCCACGAAGGCAAAAGAAACAAAAGCAAAAATGAACTATTGGGACTTCATCAAGATAAGAAGCTTCTGGGATCCCTGGGTGGCGCAGCGGTTTGGCGCCTGCCTTTGGCCCAGGGCGCGATCCTCGAGACCCGGGATCGAATCCCACGTCGGGCTCCCAGTGCATGGAGCCTGCTTCTCCCTCTGCCTGTGTCTCTGCCTCTCTCTCTCTGTCTCACTGTGTGCCTATCATAAATAAAAAAAATAAAAGAAATTTAAAAAAAAAAAAAAAAAGATAAGAAGCTTCTGCACAGCAAAGGATACAGTCCACAAAACTACAAGACAACCTACAGAATGAGAGGGGATATTTGCAAATGACGTATCAGATAAAGGGCTAGTTTCCAAGATCTATAAAGAACTTATTAAACTCAACAGCAAAGAAACAAACAATCCAATCATGAAGTGGGCAAAAGACATGAACAGAAATCTCACGGAGGAAGACGTAGACATGGCCAAGATGCACATGAGAAAATGCTCCGCATCACCTGCCATCAGGGAAATACAAATCAAAACCACAATGAGATCCCACCTCACCCCAGTGAGAATGGGGAACATTAACAAGGCAGGAAACCACAAATGTTGGAGAGGATGCGGAGAAAGGGGAACCCTCCTGCACTGTTGGTGGGAATGGGAACTGGTGTCTCTGCCCATTTTTAATCTGATTATTTGTAATTTTGTGGTGCCAAGTTGTAGAAGTTCTTTATTTTGGCTATTAACCCCTTCCCAGAGGCATCACTGCCTTCCCATAGGTGGCCTTTTTGTTTTGTTGATGTGCAAAACCTGTTCATTCTGGTGAGTCCCGATCGTTCAATTTTGCCTTTTGTCTCCCTGAGAAGACATATATGGGGAAATGTAGGGAAATGTGTCTACAGCCAACGTCGAAGAAATTGCCGCCTACGGTTTTCTTCCAGGACTTCTATGGCCTCGGGCCTCCCGTGTAGGTCTCTACCCCATTCTGAGTTTGTGT
Source organism: Vulpes lagopus (assembly GCF_018345385.1). NCBI lineage: Eukaryota > Metazoa > Chordata > Mammalia > Carnivora > Canidae > Vulpes > Vulpes lagopus. Next base: position 178,556,663 of record NC_054825.1, on the reverse strand, counting down.
GTGTGTGTGTGTGTGTGTGTGTGTGTGTGTGTGGTGTAAGAAAGGGTCCAGTCCCATTCTTTTGCACATGGCTGTCCAGTTTCCCAACACCATTTGTCGAAGGCTTTTTTCCACTGCGTATTCTTGCCTCCTATGTTACAGCGATTTATTTCTGGGCTCACTATTCCATAGCATTGACCTATTTTCCTGCCAGCCCCATACTGTTTTATTTACGACAGCTCAGTAGTATATTTTAAAACCTCAGGTAGGTGATGCCTCTAGCTTTGTTCTCCTTTTCCAGGATGGCTTTGGCTATTCGGAGTCTTTTGTGGTTTCACACAAATTTTAGGATTATTTTGTTCTGCATCTGTGAAAACTGCCAGTGGTATTTTGGTAGGGGTTGCACTGCACTCACGGATCGCTTTGGGTGGTCTGAATATTTTTTATTTTATTTTATTTTATTTTATTTTATTTTATTTTATTTTTTATTTTATTTTATTTATTTTATTTTATTTTATTATTTATTTTATTTTATTTTATTATTTATTTATTTTATTTTATTTCATTTATTTTATTTTATTATTTTATTAATTTTATTTTATTTTATTTTATTTCTATTATTTTATTTTATTTTATTATTTTGGTCTGAACATTTTAACAACGTTGATTCTTCCAATCCACAAGCACGGAATATCTTTCCATTTGCTTGTGCCGTGTTCAATTCTTTGTATCGATGTTCTATGGTTTTCAGAGTACAGGCCCTTTCACCTCCTTGGCTAAATTTTTTGCTTGATGTTTTACTACTTTTGGTGCAATTGTAATGGGATTGCTTTCTTAATTTCTCTTTCTGCTGCTTCATTATCAGTATATAGAAATGCAACGAGATTTGTGGATATTAATTTTGTACCCTGTGACTTTACTGAATTCATTCATCAGTGCGGGTGGTTGTTCGGTGGAGTCGTTAGGGTGCTCTACATATAGGATCACACCGTCTGCAAATAGTGGAAGTCTTACTTCTTCCTTGGGTGTTTATTGCTGTTTTGAGCCATTGACTTTGGGGTACGTGGTTACACAACCCTGGATAACGACCACAAACCGAATCCCCTAGTGCAGTTCAGTTTGTATCACTCACCTGTCTGCACAGAGAAAACGGGAGAGCCCCTCTGTTTATGGCAGAGTTGACTTTAGTAGGATTCTGAGCACAGGAGGCTGAACTGTGTTGCTGCCCTGTGACCTCATGTTTCCCAGCACGGTGATCCAGCTTCGGTCCACATGGCCCAAGTACATTCATGTATCAAATAGTCTTTTTTTTAAATATATTTATTTATTCATTGAAGAGAGAGGGAGAGAGAGGCAGAGGGACCGGGGCTATGCCTTGAGCCAAGGCAGACGCTCAACCACTGAGCCACCCGGGGCATCCCCATGTATCCATAGTCTTTAGCTGAGCAGAGCCTGGGCAGCCACCACGCACAGGCCTATCCAAGACTCAGGGTTATACCCACTTTGTGAGGAGCATGACAGATCCCAGGGATGCTCCTGTCACCAGGCCCACAAATACCAACACTGAGGCATCCCCGAGCATCTTGATACAAATGAAGTTCCCTCCAGCGCAGGGCCAGGGCCCAAGCTGTGGCTTTGCTCTGAGAACCGCAGCAGGATTGTGCTGGCAGCTAAAGGCTCTTGCTAATGCAGGCCGCTGGCTTCCCCAAGGCCTGTCCGGGCCAAGGTGTGTGAGGCTGCATCATTCCCTCCTGACACAGGCTCTGGATGCCAAGATCTCACTGAGCGTGAGAGGGATCACATTCGTGCTGAACCTAGGCCTCTAGCCAAGTGTGCTGGAGGCAGCCCAGCCTCTCGTCCCCACAGACAATGTCAGATCCATCATCTGAGCGCTCAGCATAGGGCCCAGCACTGCCAGGGATGCCTGCCAGCATTCGATGTGCCCTTATGAGCCTCCCATTATAAGAGACAGACATTCAGGTCAATCCAGTTTAGCAAACATTGTCTGACCAGCTAATGCCTGTGGGGCGCAGGAGGAGTGGCTAGAGGGAAGAGGAGAGATTGTAGCTCCTGCCTTCCAAGGCACCACTGTCCAGTGAGTGCAGAAATACAGGGTAACCAGGAAAAATATGGATAAGACCCAAGCCGAGGGACCAGCGGCTTCTGCCCTTTGGAGCAGCAACAACTAGGGATGTTGGCAGAGGTTCTCTGGAAGGGCCCACCCTTGGCCTGGGCTCTGAGGATATCATGAAGAAGGACTATGAAGGAAGGCCCATGGCAGATGTCACCATGTGGGAGGGCAGGGCACGCCCAGTGTGTGCGGGCATCACCCTATCATGGCAATGACCCCGCAGGTCAGCTCGTGACCCAGTAATGATGTGCAACAAAGAACAACACGGCGGCAGCGGCCAACAATGAGCGTTTGCTGCTCGCAGGTTGGCAAGTTGGCTGAAGCACCGCTACCATGGCCTTTGAGCCAAGTTCTGCTCACGTGTCTCTCATGCCAGGACGCAGGCTGAAGGAGGAACGGCTACGGGAGGCAGACGCTTCTCAAGGGGCAAAAGGCCAAGCCAAACCACACAAACACACTTAAAGCCTCGGGTCAGTTGTGACCTTACATCTGCTCACATTCCACGGGTTACAGCAAGTCACCTGGCTGAGACCGAGTCAGTGGGACTCTGCTCAGGAAGAGGCATGGCAAGGACGGGCTGGGAAGGGAAAATTGTGAATAAATAATACAATCTTCTGAACGGATGGTGGCCAAGAAGTCACAGGAGATGAGAGTGGAAACACGGACCACAGCTTCATGTGGGAGAGCCTGGCTGGTTGCTCACCAAACCGCTTCTCTTTCTGCCCTGGGTGCAAGAGTAGACTCCACTTCCCAGGTTCCGGTGCAGCTAACATCTGAATTCCGGCCAACGGAGCACGGGAGAAGGGATTGGCTCCCTCCCAGGCCCTGCCCGTTCAAACCTCCCACACAGCCCTCCAGTCTTTCTTTGTCGGCACAGATCCCGGCCCAATGTGGTGGCGGAGCCACAATGTGGACGGAGCCTGGGTCCCTGCGTCACCGCGTGGAGGACAGGGCCCGGGAGGGCCACCTGACCAGGAACTCCCGTGTTGGTTCACATCAGTAGTTCTGAGTAAGCTTTTATGATGTTAAAGCCATAGAGATTTGTTACAGAGATTCATCTACTATTACCCCCTGCCATTGCTTTGCCTCTTTAGGCTTTAAATTCTCATCTGTAAATAGGGATTCAGAGTTCCTACCTCAAAAGATGTTCCTGAATCAGGCAGGTGTGATCTCGGCAGGGTGGCCCCATCGGCCACAAATTTACAAGAGGCTTTTAGGAGGCTGCAAGTCAGCTACGTGGCACGTCAAGGGGGGAGTCCTCCCAGAGCCTGTCTTCACTGGGCCCCAGGGGTGCAGGGGAACCAGATGCACCGGGCTCCGCAGGCCCTGCTGGCGGGGTGGCGAGTCCCAGCCCTTTAGGGTGTTGAGGTGCACACCTGCCGCGGAGCCCAGGGCTGCACATCGGAGGGGCACTGTCTCACCTGGGAGAGACTCCCGTCCTGGAAACAGGGAACCTGGGAAGGGTCTGGTGGGAGGGTCTCCTCCCTACGGGACTTGCTGAGCACCTACCACGGGCCAAACGCAGTGAAGCTGGGCCGCAGGCGTTAGCGGCCATCCTCAAGCTCTGGCCATGAGGCTTCCAGGGCCATCCCAGTGCGGGGACATGGGGGGTGCAGGGGGCACGGGGGTTATGGAGCCAGGACAGTGAGCAGCAGGCTCCAGAAGCCTGCGTGTGCCCAGGCCACACTCCCACACCCCAGGGCTCTGCCTATGCGGGTTCACCCCCAGGGGCTGCTGGCCCAGCTTTGGGCCCTGGGCCCTAGATCCTGGCCACCTGCTCCAGCTCGGCTTCTCCAGGCTTGCAGGCAGGACGTGCTAGGTGTACAAGCCCCAGGTGTAAGAGCCCCAGGTGTACAACAACCCCCCAGATGTATGACCCCCCAGGTATAGGATCCCCAGGTGTACGAGCCCCAGGTGTTATGACTTCCAGGTATAAGACCCCCCAGATGTACGACTTCCCAGGTGTACAAGCCCCCAGATGTTACAACCCCTAGGTGTATGACCCCCCAGGTGTACAGTCCCCCAGGTGTACCACTCCCAAGTGTATGAGCCCCCAGGTGTACAACCCCCCAGGTATACAGCCACCCTGTACGACCCCCAGGAATAAATAAATAAATATTTAAACAAAAAAATTTTTTTTACAAACCCCCTGGTTTCTAGGACCCTCGTGGAGCCTGAGGGCAGGAGGGGTCGGGGCCGCCGGCCAGCAGGACTCCCCGCGTTCGTGCGCCGCCCCCGTGAGCCCCGGGTATAGAAGGGCCTCCGGGCCCACAGCGCCAGCCCCCAGGAAAGGACCCGTGCCCGGGGCACAGGCTGCCTCACGGTACCCAGCAGCTGGGGACATCCTCTCCCAGGGCCCCCGGGGCAGCACTGGGGCACACTCAGGACCCGGAGAGGGTGATCCTGGAGCACGCACACGGGGGGGCGGGGGGGTGGGGGCACAGCCGTGTGAGGAGCCTCGAGTGCCACGTCAAGGCCAAGGAAGGGCGGGGAGGGGACGGGGGGCATGTGCGTGCGGGAAAGCTCTGCTGAGAATATTCTGGGTGGAAAAGGGAGACTGGGGAGTTGCTTACCCTCCGTTTCAAAGCCTGCGTTTCCGCTTTCATGTAGGGTGGCCTCGGGGATACCCCTGCTCCCCCTGCCCGCCCCCCCTCCCGCCCCCGCCGGCCCCGGGAGGAGCAGAAGGACCTGGGGGCGCCAGCCGGGCCGTCTGAGCACCGTGCCCTCGGGCGGGTCACCAGGCTGGACGGCGGCCGTGGCCGGGTCAGCCGGGGTCTGGCACGGGGTGACCCCGCACGGAGGCCCCTCACGGGGAAGCACGCGTGCCCCATAAAAACCCGCGGCGTCTGCCGGAAGGTGCATCCAAGTGGCAGAGGAGTCGTGTCGGGAAAGAGGGTTTGGCGGGTGTGGCGACGCGTCCTTCCTCTGTCACTGAGACGATAAGTCATATTTATGATATTTAATAATTTAAAAATAGTCTCTACAACGTCATACGATGTGAGTAAGTGTCGTAGGGAAGCTCTGCTCCCCGACAGGCGCCGGGAGCAGCTGGGGACAGCGAGGCGCGGCCTGGCCGCAGAGGGACGGCCATCCCCGGGGCCCTGCGCAGCTGACGGTCGGCCGCGCCACCTCCCGGAGCCTCCGCCCGGCTCTCTCTGGCTCCTGTGTCCCCCCCCCCCCCCACCGCCCCAGAGAATAGCACCAGGGACCAAGGGCTGCAGGGCCGCTGGCAGGCCTGGCCCGGGCTGAGCTCCCCACGGGGACCGTGCATCGGGGTCTGGTGTGGCCCCATCTCCTGGGAGAGGCGCGCTCACCGCCGCGGGGACCGGGCCCCGCATCCCCAGGGTCCTCCAGACACCAGGGCGCATCAGCCTCCCGGGCCAGCCCGTGGCCACGACCGCAGGCCGGGCTCCTGGGAACCAAGGGGTGGGGGCGCAGAGGCACCGGGACGACCCCAACGGCCTGCAGCCCCGGCCCAGAGGACGACCCCGAACAGAAGCCCCTGGTGGGTGCGCCCCGGGGCCCCGGGGACGGTCAGGAACAGGACAGGTCGGGAAAGAGCTAGAAGATGAGGCGGCTCCTGCGGCCGCGGTGCAGTCGGGAGGTCACCCGGTCGCCTGGGAAGGGATCGGGAAGCAGACGTCTAAGTTCAACCCCTGGACCCTGAACTGAAATCCATCCTCCGGGGCCATGGTGTGGAAGGGGGCTGCCCCCACTCCGCCCGCGGTGCAGCCTCCCCGCTGCGTCCTGCAGCTCTGTGCCCGAGTCCCGGGGTGCGGGCCGTGACCCCAGGGCCGTGTCGCCGAGGAGCCCCGAGGAGAGGGCCGAGGCTTTGCAGCCACACAGCCCGCCGGGCGGTGTCCGCCGTCAATTGGGACGTCACGACTGTAGCCAGCAGCCGGCAGCCGAGCCCGCTGAAGTGTCAGCCGGAGGCACAGCCCGTGTCAGGGAGACAAAATTCCAGCCTAGCAAAATCCTTCCTCCTTCCTCCCTCTTCAGAGAGAAAAAATTTTTAAAAATTAAAAAAAAAAAAATCCCGTGGAGGGCCCTGGAAGTCTGGCAGCGCAGCACGAGCTATTTATGCAGGACCACCTCGCCGCCGTGCATGTTAAGGACGAAAAGGAAAATGCTTTCGGGTTGGAGATGGGGTTGCAGCCACAGATGGTGCCCGAACATGCATAAATTCGGTTGCTGCGTGAACAGATGGAAACTCGAAGGAAAAACTAAAAAAAATAAAATAAAATAAAATAAACTGTAGCATTTCGTCTGCCAGCCCGCTGCCCGGGTGGAGAGGGGGTGTCGCTCGCCCCCGAGGGCCTCGGTCTTCCAGTCTGGGGGACGGGGCTGGAAACGGGGTGAGTGCACGGCCCGGCGACGGGGCCTGGACTCCTGCTCCGCCTCTCCCTGCGGGGCTGCCCTCAGTCTGGGGGGGCTCCTCCCGGAGCAAGGGGCTGAGGAGGGCGGCGCCCCAGTCGCCCGGAGCACCGACGCGGGGAACGGGCGCCACGTGCAGCCCTGCTGCGGCAGGTGTGCAGGGCCTTCCCGCCAGGTGGCTCCCGGCGGCCTGGGAGGGCGGCAGGGTCGGCCCCGCGGCCAGGTGGGGACGGGAGGTGGTGCACACTGCTCCTGCCCGCACCCCCCTCGGGAGACTCCGGCCCTGGGTGGGCTCGCGGGGAGCCCGGCTCTGCAAAGCCTGCGTGTCTGCGTGCACCGGCGTCGTGCAGAGGGACGGACGGAGGACGCCTCAAATGGAAGGCCGCGCATCCATGGTGACTGTCCCTCAGGACTGTGTTCTGCCCCGAGCAGGGCCCCGTGGGGACTGAATGCGGGAGTGGCCACCTCTCCTCCGCCGGCCCTGCCTGTGGCCCTGCCCCGTGACCCACGCGGCCCAACGCTCCCCGTCCTGCTGCCCTCAGGACTTTGGCCAATGGCATACGCCGTGCAAGTGACAGGTCCCCACTGTCTCCTGCTCCCCGGTGTCCTAGCTGGAGGAGACCCACGGAGGACACCCAGGTTGGCCCTGGGTCCCAGCTGGGGGCCCAGATGTGGGACCCTTCACAGGCGAGGTCCACCGAGTGGCCTGCTAACCTGCAGGTGCCAGGTGAGTCCTGGAGGCCGGCTCTGGTGAGCAGCCCCCGGCCACCCCGGACACCCTGGACACCCCCGGCCATCCTGGCCATCCCGGCCACCCCGGCCACCTCGGACACCCCGGGCCACCTCCACACAGTGAACTGCTTCTGAAGGAGCAAGTGACCCAATAGGTGTGAGCCCTTAGCAGGGGCACGTGCTCAGTGTGCAGAGTCGCCAAGGCCTGAGCAGGTGACCCCGGGGGCTCTCATGACTCAGAAACACAGGCCATCCGGGGACACTGGCGATCATTGGTGTTTCCTGGAAATCGGGGCGCCTGGGCCGTGGGTGTCCCCCGTCCGCGTGCCGGTTGTGACTGCAGGTCTGGAGGTGGAGGGAGGGCTGGGGTGGGGGAAGGGAGGGGGTGCCACCCGGACCCAGGACGCTGCCCTGACTCCGCTGCCCTGATGGGCTCCCTCTGGGCCTAGCAGCGAGTGCTGGCCTGCGGCACGGAGTCGGGGTGACACCGCGGACAGCGTCGCCGCCAGCACGCGCAGCCGGGGGACAGCAGGGCTCGCACCAGGCTGCAGGCACGAGGGCCTCCTGGAAGGGTCGGCCTAGACGGGTGGGTTGCGGCCCAGCAGGTGGGGGGAGGTGAGGGGAGCGGAGGACATAGGCCACGGCCGCGGGGTGAGCGGCACACACGGAGGCCGGGCTCGGGCAGGCCTTCACCTCCACGGCTAGTCTGGTGGGCGCAGCACCCAGCACCCAGCACCTGGCACCCGACGTGCGTGGGCGGAACGCACATGAATAAACATTACTTAAAGGGACTGCGTAACGCCATGAATTTTTCAGTGGCAAAAAACAGCCGAGAACTTACTAAAAAATGCATGAATTTCATATTTGATTATAAGTCACGCGCAGCCCAAAAGGGAGAGGGAGAGAGTCCGGGGTTGGGGGGCGGCCCCACAGCCTGAATTAATGAGGTTGCTCCTGACGGGGAGGGAGGGCGCGGCGATGGGCCTGGAATTAGTGCAGCGGGGGAGGCGCTCAGGAAGCCGCTGCCCAGCTGAGCCCATGACGCCCTGGACCTCGACGCCGACCGGGGGGCTGTCCCCAGGGCCGGGCCGCGGGGCCCCAGACGCCGTGGCGTGAGCAGCAGGACGTCCGCCCCGGGCCGGGGTGGGGACGCGGGGGAGGAAAGGGGCCGACGGGACGTCCAGGCCCCAGCACCCTCCTAGCGCATCGGCCACACAGCGGCCAGGGGGTGTTGCAAAGTCGGCTCAGACCCTGCGCCACCCCCTCCTGCGGGTTTCCACCCCCGTGAGCATGAACCGTCTTCTCCCCACGGTGACCCACGAGCCTGCGTGACCCCGGCCCCGCACCTCCTGGTCCTCCCTGCCCGCCTCCTCGCTCACGCGGCTCGGCCTACCCCAGGACCTTGACATGGGCTCTGCATCTACTCGGAACTTTCTCCCCAAGCTTCTCCCATCAGTGAGGTCTCGGCTGAGACGTCGTCCCCGAAAAGGCAGGTTCCACCCTCCTCGTGCGAACGAGCCCTCGCACTACTGCCGTTCCGTGTCGCACGCGGCCCGATGGTCCCTTCGTGGCCTCCTGTGGGAGCGGAGTTACTGTCTGCGGGCCTGAGACCCCTGGTTCATGCTCCGTTGCCCCCACGGCCACACGGCCCCATGAATAGCGTCCAGGGAGGGAAAGCAGCCGTGACTTTGGGCTGTCACTGAGCCTTTCTGAGCCTCAGTTTCCCCATCTGCAGAATGGGGGTCCAGCAGCTCAGCGGGAGCAGAGACTGACCCAAGGAGCAATGCCTTCTCCCCGCGCGTATTTGCTGAGCACACGCACCCTGTGTCCCTGACCCGGGGCCACGGTGAGTGACTGTCCAGCTCGGGGCCTGGCCGGTGGCTCTTGGGGGGGGGGTCGGTGTCTGGGGAGGAGCGGGGAGGCCTAGGGTGTCCGCACTGCAGAGCCCGGGCACCACAGGGAGCTCTCGGGGCAGGGACTGGGGCTCCGACGACCTCGGGTCACCACCCCCCCCACCCCCCCAGCTACTGCGGAGCCCCCGCCCCCCACGGCCCCCGGGCAGGAGGCAGTGAGCTCCAGCGCCCCGGCTCACGCCCCACGTGAGGGTCTGACAACGGTCGCTCTGCCCCCAGCTCAGGTTCAGGGGGACGACCTGGATCCCGGAGCACAGGGGGGAGGCGGCGGACGGGGGACCCTCCCTCAGCTGGGCTGCGGCCTGCGGCACCTGCTGCGCCCCCATCAGCCTTGAGGGCAGACAGCTGGCACCCTCAGCGCTTGAACTTCGTTCACCAGGTTTCCCGTGCGTGCGTCCAGCGTCGTGTCTCGGAGACACCTGCGCGGTACACGGGCCAGCCGCCGTGCTCTGCTTTAGTCCTTCCCTCCTCCTCCTTCTTCTTTTTTTTCTCCTTCTTTTTTTAAATTGAACTTCCATTAGCCGCCACATAGGTTCTGTTGCTGAGCGGCGCCGCGTCATGTGGCTGTTGGCCGGCAGCCTGTGCGCTTTTCTCCAACTTTGGGGCAATGACGAGCAACGCTCCTACGAACACGTTCACTTCTGTCCTTTGATGCACACGAGTCGTCCCTTTTCCCGGATTCGGACCCCGGGGGCGCGAGCGACGGTGGGTCAGGAGGCCCGCGTGTGTTCAGCTTTAAAAGAAGATGCTAAATAAATAAATAATTCTGTATGTTGGCAAATTGAACACCAATGAAAAATAAATTCATTATTAAAAAATAAAATGAATAAATAAATAAAATAAATAAAAACGAATGAATGAATGAATAAATAAATGAAATAAATAAAATAATAAAATAAAATAAAATAAAATAAAATAAAATAAAATAAAATAAAATAAAAAAATAAAATAAAATAAAAGAAGATGCTAACGGTTTCCCAAATGATCGTGTCCCGTTGCATTTCCACTCGTGATGCATGAGCCCAACAGCTGCTCCACATCTTCATTACTGCTTCCTAACGTCCGTCTTTAATTTTGGCCACCGTGGTGGCCGCGAAGGACACCTCCTGGTAGTCCTATTCGCATTTCTCTAATGACGGATGATGCCGAGGGCCTTCTTAGGTGCTTACGGGCCTTGGGCACACCTTGCCTATGCAAATCCCTCCCGCATCTCACGGAATTCCCTTTCTTCTCCTTGGCTGCCGGGTGTTCTTTATATATTCCGGACCGCTCGCCTTCCGACCCGTAGATGCATCGTGAGCGTCGCCTTGCACCTGAGTTTGTTGAAGCTGCTCCCCCCGCCCCCCGGAGACTCCGGTTAAGGTGACTTTTACCCAAGCTCCCACCCCGGGATCGGCTGCCTCTGCTTTGAGGACCCCGCTGAGGCGCGGGAGGGAAGGCGAGGCACCAGATGAGCCCCCATTCAGAGCAAGTCCGCGGACCTGGGGACGGCGGGTGAGGGGTCCCCGGCGGCCCCGCCCACACAAGGGTGCAACAGCTTGAACGCCCCAGAGTGCTGAGTTCCCTGCTGAGGCCGCCCCCTCCCCGGGCCTCCGCTCTGTAAGGCGGGGGGGGGGGGGGAGACCATGGGCCGCTCCGGGCCGCAGAATGTCCCAGGTTCCGCACACAGTTTGCAGAGTCAAGGGATGTGCACTGAGGGCCTCTGGCTCTGCCCCTCCTAAACCCCCTTATGTCTTGGTGCCCTCGTCAGTGAAATGGGGACGGCGACTGTGTCGATCGACTTCCTAGGGTCGCCGAAAGCATTAAATGGGACACGTGGAGGGCTTGGCCTGGCAAACAGCGGCGCTCCGGGGACGGTAGGCCACGCGGCTTACCTGATACACGGCATGTGGCCCGTCTGTCTCCACAGGGCTGGGCGTTTCCCGCCAGAGGCCCCTGACCAGTCTGCTCGCAGGTGCCCTGCAGCCCCACAGGGAGGTGGAGGAGGGTCTGGGCGGAGGGAGCACCAGGCCCGGCCGCCCTGCCTCGAGGCCTCACCCTGCGCCCCGGGGCTCCTCGTTACGCCCGCCGGGCCTGCGCGGGGCTCTGGCCGTCCCTGCAGCCCCAGCCACCAGGCCACCCTTCTCCTAGACAGCACTTCTGTCCCATCCCTGCCCGGACGGGTCCTCGTGCTCGTTTACTCTGGTCCCATGTCACTGACGGCTCCGGCTACCTGCTGGCAGCAAGTGCAGCCCCGGCGTTTAGCCGATATGATGGAACAGCCGCCACCCCCAGAAAGCAGCAGCAGAGTGAAAGCCTGTGTGCCCTTTAGGGCTCAGGAGCTCCTCAACTACTCGGCCAACCCCAGCAGGGCAGGTGGGTGCCTAATCCTGGCCCCGACGAACGAGCATCGCGGAGCAGGTCCTCGGTCCACCGGCTGTGCGCCCAGGCCACCGGAGCCCCCCCCAGCAACACAGACACTCCCTCCCCTGGCTGGGACGGGGTGCGGTAGGGACGGGGCACGGCCTGCTGCGCGGGGGGCCTGCCTGCGGGCGCCGCTCCTCTCGCCAGCGATCCATGGACTCCTATTGCACAGCGACCGGGAGAAGCGTTCCTGTGGCTGATGTCTCCCCGGCCTGCGCTGGCTTACGTGCCCTCGTCTCCTGAGGTGCCACCGCCGTCCACAGCACCTTCTCCCTCAAACTCGAGGAATGGACTTGTCCCGGGAGCAGCTGCCCTGGGAAAGGAGCCACAGACGGACAGACAGGCCATCCACGTACACCCAGCCCCTCACCGCGCGGAGGGACACGGGAACGGCAGGCGGGCCCCCTCAGAAGCCACCTCCTGGTCTTCCTCGGCAGACACGGGGCTGCGGTGGGACGTGAGGGTCCAAGGACCCGTTCTTCCCTGGGAATTTGAGGACGGATTGCACCGCGCTCCCCGTGTCCTCAGCAGACGCAGCTGCCTCTGGAGTCCCCTCTGCACCCCGGCTGGGAGGCCGGCTAGCGTAGAGGCGGCCGCCGGACAGGCCAGCGTGGACACACCCACTGTCTCCTGATCCAGACTCTAATAAACCTCGTGGCAGACGTTTCCCCACCCAGGACGCTCTGGCACAGCAGACTGGCCACGTGCTCAAGCGCCTTATGATCAATCCTGGAGGCACCATCATCACCAAGACCCAAGCCAGCTTCGTGATGGAACCTTTAGGGCCGCCCCGACGTCCTGAGGCACGAGTACCTGGACATCCACGAAAGCACCATCTTCGCCACCTGCCCAGAGGGGAAGAGTCCGTTCAGCCGAGGAATCCTCCTTCCTCTCTGTCATTGATGACAATGATCACACTTGGGTTAACCTCAAAACCTGCCTTGGCCTCACACTCTGTTTCAGAAGCCAAAGATGGAATTGCCCTTCCGGTCTCCCCCCTTGAAGCCAATGAGGTCGGGGCTCTCACACAGGCCCCGACAGCCCTCCTCCTACCCTCACTCCCAACAGCGCCCCAGAGGTACCAGATTTCAGGTTGGGCCCAACGCTGCCCCAGCCGACCCCGGAGCCCCGGCCCCGCCCTGAAGACAGGCGGGCCCCTAGGCTGAGATCCCTCTCGTATCCAAGCCGTCTGCTCAGCGTAGTCACAAATGCCACTCGCCAAGAGATCAGTGACAAAAGGCAAGGATCGGCCGGGCAGCACCTGACTCTATGACTTGAGATAAAGCTCACATCGTTGCTGAGCCTTGCTTTCCTTCTGCATAAGGTGGGGGTGCTTGCAGGCGGCCCCCACCCCCAGGGAATGAGGTAAGCTGCTTGGTGAGCACCCACTTGCCAGACAGCGGGAGGGAAAGATCTCCCTGGCGTGGGCGAGAAGTCCCACCACTGTGCCAGGCGCTCCGGCAGCAACAGCTTCAGGTAAACCTCCATGAGTCTCACTTGAGAAATTGTGTATACAAATCCCGTTATTAGTGATGTAGCCCCCTCTAATTTCACTCTGAGAGCTCTCTGTGGGGCCTTAGTCAATATTTGCCTAAAATCAAATACAGGCCTTGTTATGATTTAGTGCAAACACTGGGCTAAACTCCAGGAAAGCATGACCCAGGCTCACGAGAGGGAACATTCAATTAATCTGCACAAGAGTCCACGGGGCGAAAGGCATCTCCTGACCCCTCTTCCGATTTGGGGAACCCAGGATCTGCCCAGGCATTCTCACTGACTCAAGGACTCCACTCTCCTGACGGTGAATCGGCACCAAGACGCCTGAAAATACAAGGCACGGAGCCGAGCACGCTCTCGGATTCAGTGAGCAAGGGAGGGAATGAAAGGACAGACAATGGGGTGGCAGGAAGGCCAGACGGGAGTCACAGCCGGGAGACGATCTCGCCCGGCCACCCGCTGTCTGCTATTCTCTGGCTTACCCTCTGAGTCTCTGATTCCTCACCTGGAAAATGAAATGAAGATTATATGTGAGAAGGATTAAATGAAAGAATCTTGGTAAAGGACCCAGCACAGCACCTGACACGTAGTAGAGCCTCAAAAACTACTCTAACAAACCACCCACCATGGTAATAACCCAGCCACATACCAAAAAAGCACAATTCAGATGTATGTACTCAGAGACATCGACCACTTAAAAATGCAGACATAGGAAAAGACTGGCTGGGACTCCGCTCAGGACGGGGTTATAAATTCCTGTTTGGAGCCTGCCCTGCTTCAAATTCATGCCGTCATAATACATAGAATATAATTCAAAAAACTTGTAAATCACAAAGCTGTCTTCAAAAACATCACAATCATGAGGGACGAATTAAAAAACACAAAAGGGGGGATCCCTGGGTGGCACAGTGGTTTGGCGCCTGCCTTTGGCCCAGGGCGCGATCCTGGACACCCGGGATCAAATCCCACATCCGGCTCCTGGTGCATGGAGCCTGCTTCTCCCTCTGCCTGTGTCTCTGCCTCTCTCTCTCTCTCTCTCTGTGACTATCATAAATAAATAAAGAAAAAAATATTTTAAAAAAAAAAACACAAAAGGGCAGTCAACTGCCACATGCAGATCACAAAATGCCAGGACTCCAGCATCGGAAGCCCCGGGGGAGCACCCTACAGGGGTCATGGGGACCGAGACCACCCCCCAGGAGGTGGGGAGCCACTGCATGAGCCGGCAGACAAGAGCTAATTTACAAAAGGTGTTTAGGAGAGAGTGGGACCACCCAGGGAGGTGGGGCTGTGCCAGGTGACCCGAGTCCAGAATCTGAGATACTTGGAGGAAATCTCAGCGGTAAGATCTGTAGAATCAGCTGGGTGCTGCTAAATGCTTGATGCATTGAAGGGAAAACCGACAGACTCAGGTCAGCCCATGATAACTAACTTAAGGTCTGATCTGACAGACAGAAGGCCTTTGTGGTCGTGCTGGAACACGCAGCCCCCATACAGGGGGAGAGCAGACCAGGCCTAAGAGGAACCGTAGGATCAGACCGCAAGGGCAACACAACTTCAGAAGGACTGATGCCTCCCAGGCCCAAGTCAGGGCCTTGATGGAAAAAAATTGGGTCCCTGGGAGTTGTGATAGTGACATCTGAGTGCGTGCTTAAGGACACTGAACTCCCCGACTCCCCAAACCCTCTCTGCCTTCAGACGTCATCCTCTACCCCTTTCTAGAAGACAGCAGATCTCCTTGCCTGAAATATATCCAGAGGCCCCCATGATGACAAGTCCTTTGAAAGATGATAGAGTCTTCCCTCCTCAAGATCCGCCTCCACTTCCCCTACTGGCCACTAGAAGGATGGCCAGGTTGCATCTCAGCAGGGCCCGACCGTGGAAATGCTGGTCCTTCCAAGGGAAGAGAAGGATTATTCACCCAAGGACTGGAAGGACCTGGAAGACACAAACCCACAGGAGCCTGGAAAGCTTGCCTGGAAGTGGATCTCGGGGGTGTCAAACCAAGGGTAGGTGGGAAAGGGGCACAGAATATCAGGCTATAAAGAACTTTGTCAGGTTCTGGGAGCCAATCCTAATAACTTCTGGAATGGCTCCTAGAATCTTGGAAAAAAATGTCTCACCTAAAATAATATATGAAAATGTGAGATCAGCCTCATTAGAGTGTTAAATAAGGGCTTCAGATCTTTTGATCTCAGCATAGTTGGCATGTTAGAATGCATCTGTTATATAAGATCCAAGTTCTTACCATAAGACTATGTTGCTAGAAGGAATCCATAAGAAGTGTCCCTAACTAAGGAGCAGGGAAGGAGCTGGGAGGGGGCAGGGGGAGAGGGATAGGCATCATCGAGAAGCTCAGTGTCTGCTATCTTCTATACGCTGTGCTGACAATAGATCTTACAGAGCTGGCTCCCTAGAGTCACTAAGGACGAGAGGGTTCTAGAGCAGCGGAGGCCGTGCAGGCAGCGCTCCATCATCAGGGGCAGGGTAGAAAGCAAGGTCAAGATGGCAACCTGGGGACCTTGACCTACAGAGATGTGTAGTGATTCCCGGCAGACCACGGCACATCTAGAGGCAAGATATACAGGTGGTTGGAAAGGTGTTGCTCAAGAATGGATGGAAATGAGCAGAAACTAGAGATAAAGCTCACCAGTGGGCAGTCCCAGTGCTGCCCAGTCCCAGTGCTCTGGGTCTGAGCCCATCATCTGAGGGAAGACCCTGCAGGGCAACTAAATGCATAAACAGCAGCAATTACTCCAGCTCTGAGTAACAGCACATTGGAGAAAGAGGAAATCCTCTGCCTCTAGTACTGAACAGAGCATCTGAGCTGACATTGATACTTGGGGACTCCAAGTACCATCACCCCTCACCCCTCATTACAGGAAAAGTGCATAGGTGCAAAGAATTAACAAAGTCTTTCCCACAGTGTGTCCAGTAGGTCCACAGACCCCAAATCAGTCATCTCCTCAGTTCCTGAATATGCACAGTCAGGATGGACATACTTAGCCATCAGCATGGTAGGAAAGGCCAAATGCCAGCCCTGAAATCGGCCCTGACCCACTCATCAAACCAATCAAAATCAATACAACATCCCAAGGGTAAAGGCAAAAAGTAGTGGTATTTTCAAAAACTTAAAGAATATAGTAGCGAGGGTCCCGTTATGACCCCCGTTTAACTTACAAGTCCGGGACCTGCAAAATCCACAGTGGATCACAGTGGATAACGGTGAACCACCTCAGACTTAACAGAACTTTGCCCCAGGCACAGCTCCTTTACCAGAAATGGTGTCCGTACCTAGGACAGACCAAGAGCCTCTGCTACCTACAATGCAGCTAGTCATCTAGTGATTTTTTTTTAAATCCCCATTAGAAAAAAGAACCAGAAGCAGTTTCCATTCACATAGGATAGACAATAATACGTATCTGTGGTCTTTCCCCAGAGCTATGTTAACTTTCCTATTCTCTGTCACAGTGCAGCCCAAGGTGACCTTGAGCATCTGGACATTTCGCAGAACATCACACTAGTCCACAATTGCCCTACAGAAGTTGGAGGATAACTGGCAGGGGCCCTAGGGCCTGTCAAATTGGCCCAGGAGGCTCAGGTACACTTGTGCACATTATACCTCCAACCACCGAAGAAAGGTGTGAATACGTCTCTGACTCATCTAACAAGCAATTCTGAGTAGGACCCAGAGCAAGAGAAAGCTCTGCCACAGGTCTAGAATGCAATGCCAGCAGATCTAACACTTGGGTCATATGATTCAGCAGATCCTGTGGTGCTGGCAAGATCTATGGTAAATAAAGGTGCAGCGTGGAGTCTCCCCATTAGGACAGTTACAGCACAGAGTTCTAAGATTTTAGACCAAGTCATGCTATCTGCCGCCCACAAATATACCTTATTCAAAAATCAGCCCCTGGAATGTGAATGCCACGTAGAGACTGGGCTTCTAACTGTGACGCATCAAGTGACTGCAACCAGAGCTGTCCATATGAGGCTGAGTGCTCTCCACAGTGATGAGTGTTAGCAATGCATCATTCTGTGAGAGTCATACATCCAAAATCAGGCACAAGCAGGTCCAGAAACACAAGGAAGCTTTATAAACCAAAGACCCAACCCCTCATATCGCCAGTCTATGTTGTGCCAATCCTCACCTATGGCTTTATTGGGGGCGTGGGGTGATCTCTATAAGCAGCCAGCAGAGGAGGGGGAAACCTGGACCTGGTTCATGGTTTGGGTCCACTCAGGATGGTGATGCAGATGAAGGTCCTCTTCCACGTACAGCTGCACACAGAGGGAGCCCTGTGAGCCCCAGCAGAGCATCTGGTCATCCACTCTGCATAGACAAATGGCCTGAGGTGAGGCTATACGTAGGTTCCAGGACAGGTGAATTGTTTGGCTGATTGTCAGGGTCAAGAAAGAAAAAGATTCAAAAAACAGGGAGAGCTTGTATCTGCCCACAGGGAGCACCCACTGCAAGGGGGTCATTTAACAATCAGGCGGACAGATGCTCTTTTTTTTTAAAGATTTTTATTTATTTATTCATGAAATACACACAGAGAGAGAGGCAGAGACACAGACAGAGGGAGACACAGGCTCCATGCAGGGAGCTCGACATGGGACTCGATCCTGGGGCTCCAGGATCACGCCTTGGGTCGAAGGCAGGTGCTAAACCACTGAACTACCAGGGATCCCCGGACAGGTGCTCTTAACCAGGAGGGTCAACTAGCATCATCAGCCACCACAACACCTTCACCACAACACACATTCAGCCACTCAGCAGAGCCTTCCACACGGTGTCATCCTCAAAGACACCAGCAAAACACCAGCAGCGAGTAAATTATATCCAACTTCTTCTTCCCTGGAAAGAACGGTGACTCATCCTGTGGGGGATTAATACATATTTCTGGTAGGTTTGCCTTCCATGCCCATAGCATCACTGTCCAAAGCAAACAGTGCATGACTCATTGTCACTGAACCCCACACAACATCACCTTGCCTCAAGTGACCCACTCCATGAGAAAGGGGATGGGACATACACAGGGCTCATTGGGCCTGCCACATGTTGTACCACCCCAGGGCCGCCAGCCCGAGGCACTAACTTGGAGATGACACCCTGCAGGGTTGGCATATTGTCCTCAAGGTGTAGACTAGCAAAGGCCATGTTATAGTGTTCTCTCTTCAATAGATGGAATAATTTAATCTAAGAAATAAGAAGTTGAAGAGGGCTCAGCCCTGCTATCCATCACTCCCAATGACCTCTTCCACTCTTCTCGATCCCCTGAAGAAGTTTCACCAGGAAACATAGTAGAGTCTCATTAAACTTAAAAAGCAAAGCTGCCACCTAGTCACTTAGGGCTCCTCACACCGTTAGGCCAGCAGGAAAAGAAAGGGATCGTCATATCGGCAGAATTACCAGAGAAGATAGGGTTAAGGATACGGGATAGAGAAAGGAAAATCACGTTTGGGATGCAGAGGGTCTGATGATCATCTCTCGGGGCTTATGAATGTTCATTACCAATGGTAATTAGGGCAATCGGAGGACAGAGTGCAGACCCCTCCGGGAATGAAGGCCAGGCCCACCCACCAGGTGAGCCACCCAGACCAGCTTAGAGGTATCTAAAATGGGTGGTTGAGGAAGGACCTGCTGAGTATCAGTTACAGACTCAGAACTAACTGGAGCAGTGAAGGTCGTAGCTTATCCTTCTTACCCTCTTAGTCTAAGCTATATTTCCCCAGAAGTTGTCAGCCATCACTCACCCCAGGAACTCTGACTGGACAGAGTGAAACTGTGAGACATACAAGGCGGGATAATGCAGTACTCCCCCCCAAACCCCTTCGGCTATCCTTGGGCACCCTTCACCCATCTCCTGGATCACAATCTGTGTAACTCTAAAGCATACCTGCCAGTCCAGAACCACCTGTGTGAGCAGGCTGACGCCACTCTCTGAGGGCCTGAGCCTGAGCCCAGACCTCACTGGCTTCCACTTTCCTGTCTTCCTTTTCTCCCAGCCCCTTAGATGCTGCCTTCACCAACCATTAGCACACCCGTCCACATCTCAGAGGCTGTTTCCACAGACCTGGCCAAGAAGGTATCTCTGCCCTTTTTCTCCTCATCCTGGAGAAGTGAAAATTGTTTCTGAGGAGAATTGGGGGATTGTTGAAGCAAACACCGGGACAGACACTTGGAGGTGAGGGAAAGCTCCAGGGCAACACAGTGGGTAGGGAAATGTCCCAAAGCCCTAAAGGATCTCCCACAGCATGACAATGTTCCCATGCAGGTGTACTAAGCCCAAGAACATTTAACAACCCCTCCAAAGAGGTTGCAGGGCCAGCTACTCCTACAAAGCCTGCATACCACCCCAAGATGATCTCATTCCCCACCCCACACACTGTCACTTCAGACAGTGACTAGGCAGCAGGTATGCAGCCACCACCCGCAGCTCAGAGGGAAAGACCCAGGAGGCTCAAGTACAGTGATCGGAGCAGAGAAGATGCCCAGGCAGATGCTATGTGTGAACAAGACAAAATGCCTCAGTGTGGAAGCCATGCAAACACAAAACAGAAAGAAGGGAGGTGGGAACACAACACAATGGAGATAAGACAAACACACAACTAGACAAGCTAGACAGATGCATCACTCCAGCACCAGAAGATAAAAGTCCACCATTGCTTGAAATTAGAGAAATTTTTAATAGAAATATGAATTTAGTAAAACTAAAACTCAAAGATGAGATGATAGAACTACAGAAATGGGATGGAAAAAGAGATTGAAAACCTTTGAAAACAAAATTAGAGACCAAAAGACGTCATTATAGAAGAACAGAAAGGACACTGCTGATCATCTAATTATTGACATAGAAGGAAAACTTAGGATAATAAAAATAAATGTGAAAGAAGGAAAGAAAGGAGGGAACCAAGAAGGGAGGAAGGAAATGAAGGAAGGAAGGAAGGAAGGAAGGAAGGAAGGAAGGAAGGAAGGAAGGAAAGAGAGGAGGAAGAAAAGCCCAAAGAAATAAAAAAAAAAAAAAACAAGAAGAAGCAAAAGAAGAAATCAAATCAAAACCATTACAGAGACAGACACTGACTATTAAAAAAAAAAAAAAGATTATTTTAGGAAAAGTTGGATTCCCTGAAGGAAAAGACCCAACAAATGAAACAAAATACATACTCAAAGATATAATGCAAGAAATTTTCCTTGTATTGAAAAAAAAAATAACTGAATCTGCCAAAAACATAACAAACAAAATCAAAAGAATACTGTGTATTTCAGGAAATTTTGATACAGAAATCTCACACAAAGACATGTCCCATCCTAATTAAGTTAGTGAAATCCAAGGTTAAGAGAGAAAACCTCCCACATTCTAGCAGAAAGAGCAAAATCATATACAATAGGAAAATCAGGCCAGAATCTGACTTCTCTGCAGTAACATTCAACCAGAAGAAAAAAAATGTTCATATCTCAGAGTTCTGAAGGAAAGAAAAAGTGAGCCAAAAATATGACACCCAGCTGAAGTCACTCCTGTGTAAAGGCAAGAAGCAGCCATTTCAAAGCATTAAATACTTCAAGAAATATAGAACATATGGACCCTTTTCTTGAAAAAAGCAAAAAAGAACCTATTCACAAATAAATCCAGTCCATTAACAGATCAGTAACAATAATAGTAATAATAAAGATAAACTCAGGAATTTTGACCCATGGTAAAAGAACTAGGGATGAGCAGAGAATTTATCTAAATATAGAACAAATATTAAGCAACTAAGGGAATGAGGATTATGGAACACAGTACATTAACCTGGGTAAGGAAAATGTCAAAACCTAACTAACTGATAATGCTCGACAGATGGAAGGGAAGCTGATCAAGGTCTCCTCTTTTAAAGAAGGGAGTCTGGGGCGCCTGGGGGGGCTCGGTCAGTTAAGCATCTGCCTTCAGCTCAGGTCATGATCCCGGGGTCCTGGGATGGAGCCCTGGGTCAGGCTCCCTGCTTAGAGGGGAGTCTACTTCTCCCTCTGCCCCTCCCCTGCTCCTCCTGTACTCTTTCTCACTCCCTCTCAAAGAAATAAATAAAATATTTTTTTAAAAAAGATTTTAAAAGGGAGTTCATTGAGTAAATTCAGGACTTTGAAACAAACTTGAAACTTGAAACATACTTTTGAAAAATAATAACTATAGACTCCTGATGCTTCTCAAAATTTCTTTTTTATTTGTAAGAGACCTTCCTGGGAATTAATTTTGTTTACTTTAAAAATATTTAACAACTCCCTTAATTTCACTTCAGTTACTTTTATTTCTAAGTTCTAGAAATATTAAGAAATATTAAATATAATGTGTAATTATATATAATATTTAATATATGATATATTATATATAATATTTAATTATATATAATAACATTATAATATAATACTTTACATTTTGAAAGAACATCCAGAGATGGTCAGATTTTTATAAAAGTCACTGTATCCATGTTGCCTTCTGTCACATATTTGCATATACAAGTGTCTGGAATTATGTTTTCCTAGGGTAGTGGGGTTTGTTCTGTGACTAGCATGAACTTTTTTAAGCTTTTTCATTGTACATTTCTGTCTTGTTTAAAGCCTTTGCAATAAGCATATTTCATTTTTATAAAAGTAATAGAATGATTTCCTGGAAGCAAAATATGCCAAGATAAGTAATTAATTTCTGATGATGAGAACACTGATGATTGATTTGTTTTGTGTTTTGTAACTTTAACCAATTTAAACTTTAAAAATATGTTTAAGAAAAAATAAGGATAATCATTTAAAAATAGAAATAAAATCTGTAATTCCCAAATTAACAGAAGAAAATGATAAGAGCTTTAGTAATCAAATGTAAAGCAGAAAGGGGGTTGGAGAGAAGCAAAGAATAACCATGGCAAAAAAAATATACACAAAACAAGATAATAAAAATAAGTCCAAATAGATCACTTCAATATTCATAATAAATACACACAGATGTAAGTTACTCATTAGAAGACAGAGTCTAACAGACTACAATTTTCTTAATCTAGTGGTATGGTGCTTCCTACAAAGATACACTAATATAAATAACCCAGAAAAGCCAAAAATAGAGGAATGGAAAAAGAATATTCCAGGCAAAACAACAAAGCAGGAATACCAATATTAGTAGCAGATAAAATCAAATTTAAGACAAAAGCCTTTTGTAGAGATAAAAAAAAAAAAACACTATGTAATTTAAAAGGAAAGGACTCACCCAGCAGATAATAGCAATCATGAATACTATGTACCTTACAGCATTGTAGCCCCAAAAATACATAAAGCAAAACTGACAGAGTTACAAAAAGAAGCTGACAAATCTATGATCAGAGTGGGAGATTCTAACTCGCTGTATCCAAACTTGGTCCTGCAGACAAAAATTACTTTGGATATAGAAAATTTGTACAGCATTGTATCAAGCTTGATCTAATAGATATATAAAGAACCGTGCAATCAACAAATAGAAAGTATGCATTATTTCACAGAAAAGCAGAAATACTTATTTACAAGTAAACAAACTTACAGTAGAACAAAGCAGAAGTCTCAAACAATTTCAGAGAATCAAATATCACAAATACCATTCTCAGACCCTAGTACAATTAAATTAGAAATTGCTAATGAAAAGAACTTTAAGACAAAACTATAGGACATTTTTAATACATTCCTAAACTACTTGTGTGTTAAAAATGAAAATCCCAGTCCCAAATTAGAATATTTAGGGCTAAGTGAAGCAGGGGTTCTATATACCATAAGTTGTGGGATAAATTCAATATAGTTCTTGAGAAATTCATTTACATAAAAAATAAAGATGAGTGGAAATAAATGGTTTAGCCATACAACTCAAAGAAGACTAAACTCAAAAAGGTCAGTGTAAGAATATCATCTGAGGTAGGGATTGGAATGTGAATAATCTAGAGAGAAGTAATCCCAGAAGAAACCAGTAAGGAAGGAAGGAAGAAGTGGGAAAGCACAATGAGGAAGGGAGAGGTTTGTTAGGTCTTGTGGCAAAGGACTTGAGCCAGTTCTTGGCTAAAGGTTGCTTAAGGGTGGGAGGGTTGTCAACTGCAGGGACTTCCAGGTCCCCGTGCCAGCAGGTAGCTCCAGTGCTCAACAATGGTCCTTTGAAGATTTCAAGTACAAACCTTTAACAGCAACTCACAGAAGCTGGGAGATGGGCATGCTGAGCTGGTAAATATGACGCAAAGCCATTTGGTAAGGGCACCAACAAAGCCTTCTACAGAGTTTTACTTAGAAGAACAAACAAAAGAGATCCTTAATACAACAACAACAACAAAAATCCCAGTTATTTTAGAAGAACAACAGAGTAGAAAGATGTTTAGAACAACAAAAAAAGCAAAATTGCGCTTTTGAAAAGGCAATTTTTGGGTAGCCAACATTGACTAAGCCCACCGTAGCCTATCTCTTCCACTGATTACAACTAGAATTCTAGACAAAATAGAGAAAATGACTATGTTGAGAAGTTAAAAACTCCAGAGCAGCCACTAAAAACAAAAGAACAAACAGATTAATAAAAACAAAGTGTAACCTCCCCAAAAAATCCAAATAACCTAAAAGTAGACAGGAAAGAAAGAAGAACAAAGAGTCGAAGGGACACACAGAAAACAAACAATGAAATATTTAATCAATTCCAAACATATCAATAATTATATTAAATGTAAATGATTTAAACATACTGAATAAAAGACAGAGATTGTTAGTTTGAATTTAGAAGGAAAAACATCCGCTTAAGGGCAAAATAATAACAATTCTGCCCAATTTATTCCAGAACATAGAAAATGAATTAATATTTTGCAACTAATTTTGTGAGGCCTGCAGGACCTTATTCTAAATCTGACAAAAGATGTTATAAATCAATCAATCAATCAACAAACAACAAGAGTCCAAATTTTTTTTAAGATTTTATTTATTTATTCATGAGACATATATATATAGAGAGAGAGGAGCAGAGACACAGGCAGAGGGAGAAGCAGGCTCCAGGCAGGGAGCCCGACGTGGGACTCGATCCTGGGACTCTAGGATCACGCCCTGGGCTGAAGGCAGGCGCTAAACCGCTGATCCACCCAGGGATCCCCAGCATCCAAAATTTTAATTAAAAATAGAATTACAATATGATCCAGTAATCATTACTGGGTGTTTACCCAAAGAAAATGAAAACACTAATTTGAAAAGATAGATGCACCCCTATGATTTATAGCAGCATTATCTACAATAGCCAAAGTGTGGAAGCAGCCCAGTGTCCATCGAATGATAAATGGATAAGGATGTGGTATCATTGTACAATGGAATATTATTACTCAGCCATAAAAAAGAATGAAATCTTGCCATTTGCAACAACATGGATGGAGCTGGAAAGTATAATGCTAAGTGGAACAAGTCAGTCAGAGAAAGACAACTACCATATGATTTCATTCATATGTGGAATGTAAGAAAAAAGAAACAAAGCAAATCAGCAAAGAAAAACAGACGAACAAAAAAACAGACTCTTCACTATTGAGAACAAGCTGACAGTTACCAGAGGGGAGGTAGGCGGGGGAATGGGTCCAATAGGAGAAGGGAATTAAGAGTACGGTTCTCTTGAGGAGCACTGAGTAATGCAGAGAATGTTGAATCACTGTATTACACACCTGAAACTACTATAACACTGAGTGTTAGCTTCACCGGAATTAAGTAAATCAGTAAGTAAGTAAATATAATTTACAACTACAGACCAATATCTTTCATAAGTGTAGATGCAAAATTCTCAAGAAAATGGCAGCAAATCAATTCCAATAATATTCTGAAAGAAATATGATGCGTCAAAAATAATACATCAGAGGTGTGCCTGGGTGGTTCAGGCAGTTAAGCATCTGACTCTTGACTTCAGCCTCAGGTCATGACGTCAGGGTTGTGAGATTGAGCCCCATGTTGGACTCCATGCTGGGCATGGAGCCTGCTTAAGGTTTTCTCTCTCCCTCTGCTTCTGTCCCTTCCCCCACTGTTTCTCTATGAAGAAGAAGGAGAAGGAGGAGGAGGAGGAGGAGGAGGAGGAGGAGAAGGAGGAGAGGAAGGAGAGGAAGAACAAGAAGAAGAAGAAGAAGAAGAAGAAGAAGAAGAAGAAGAAGAAGAAGAAGAAGAAGAAGAAGAAGAAGAAGAAGAAGAAAGAAGAAGAAGAAAGAAGAAGAAGAAGAAGAAGAAGAAGAAGAAGAAGAAGAAGAAGAAGAAGAAGAAGAAGAAGAAGAAGAAAAAGGAGGGGGAGGAGGAAGAGGAGGAGGAAGAGGAGGAGGAAGAGGAGGAGGAGAAAAAGAATAACACAAATATAAAAATAGTGAAAAGGAATAAAGGGGAAAGGGAAAAAATGAGTGGGAAATATGAGAAAAG
The DNA here is from genome assembly GCF_018345385.1 of Vulpes lagopus. Lineage (NCBI taxonomy): Eukaryota > Metazoa > Chordata > Mammalia > Carnivora > Canidae > Vulpes > Vulpes lagopus. Next base: position 178,531,240 of record NC_054825.1, on the reverse strand, counting down.
GAGACAGAACATGAGAGACTCCTAACTCTGGGAAATGAACTAGGGGTGGTGGAAAGGGAGATGGGTGGGAGGTGGGGTGACTGGGTGACAGGCACTGACGGGGGCACTTGGCGGGATGAGCACTGGGTGTTATGCTATATGTTGGCAAATTGAACACCAATAAAAATAAATAAATAAAATTTTATACATCTAATCAATATGAAAGGTAAATCTGGGCAAGGAAGTTAGCAAGAATTCTAAATTTGAAAATCTTCCAGTAATAGTTCAATTTATTTACTCAGAATTATTTTGGGATACTTTTGCATGAAGAATATTCCATTTTCCTTGTTCCTTCCTTCTGTCATGTTAAGCCTCCTGTTTTCCACCACCTCTGTCACTGTTAATAAATAAATATAGTGATTGCTATGGTCTTTGGTAGAATCCATGGGTTTTTTGCATATTAGCAGAACTTCAGAGATGTTTTCAATGCCTACAATACATCCTGATCCATAATCCATCCAAAAAATGTTAATGAGCAAATATAGTGCTACACTCTGAGGATATACAAATTAATACATTGACGTCTCTGCTCTTGAGCCTGAGGCCATTGTGTGGCCATTCACTATAGATACTGAACTATTTGGCCAAATCTCACTACTTCTCTTTTAACTGTGTAAAAATAAGTGTTGGATAGGATCTTAAAAAATAATAATAACGCATCATGATCTTATGAGGTTTATCCTGAGAACACAAGGTTAGTTCAACTTTGCAATAGATGTCAGTCATCATATTAACAGAACAAAAAAAGAAATAGCTTGTGATCATCTTCACAGGTGCAGAAGAAGCATTTGACAAAATTCAACCATTTGTAATTTTTTTTTTAAGATCTCAGCAATCCTGGAATTTAAGGGAACTTCCTTAATCTGATAAACAGCATCTATAAAAACAAAAAAACAAAACTATAGCTAACATCAAATTTGATGATAAAAGATGGAATACTTTCCCCTTAATGTCAGAAACAAAGCAAGGATGTCTATTCTCATGACTTTTGTTCAACATTATATGGAAAGTCCCAACTAGTATAAAAAGGCAAGAAAAGGAAATAAAGGGTGTACATATTGCAAAGGAAGACGTAAATATCCCCTTTTTTCCAGCAGACAAAATAAGCCCTTATACAAAGGGCTAAGCAGAAAACCCAAAGGAATCGATAAAAATGATTCCTAACTAATAAAGGAGCTTAGCAAGGTCATGAGATATAAGACATATATACAAAAATCAATTGTATTTCTATATACTAGCAGCAAACAAAGGGAATTCAAAAAAAATTTAAAACAGCACCATTCTGCATGTACACCACTTACAAAAAATCAAATGCTTAGGTAAAAATTTAAGAAAACGTGTAGGACCTATACACTGAACACTACAAAATGCTGATAAGATAAAAGACCTAAATAAGCGGAGTGATAAATTTGTGTTTAAGGGTTGATGCCTCAATATTGACATGATCTGTAGATTCAATGCAATTCCAATCAAAATCCCAGGAGGGAATTTTACGAATATTGATAAAGTGTCTCTAAAATTGATTTGGAAAGGCAAAGAAAGTAAAGTAGTCAAAAAATTTGTGAAACGTAACAACAAAGCCCCAAGTCTTCCACTACCTGATTTTAAAGTGTGTCAGAAAGTTAGAATAATGAAGACAGTGTGAGTGTGTAAAGATAGCGTGAGAGCTTTTAAGATAGCGAGATCTACGGAACAGAACGGAGCCCAGAAATGGGCCCAGAGAAATGTAGCCAGTGTCCTTTCTTACAAAAGGGCAAAGGCAATTAAGTAGAGAAAAAAAGAATTTTCAACAAATAAATGATAACTAAACAATTGGGTAGATTTAAGCAAAAATTGAAAAAAAAGAAAAAGGAAAAAAGAACTTCCACTCACATCTCATACCTTATACAAACATCAATTCAAAATGTATCGTAGACATAAATGTAAAACTGGAGAAAATCTTTATGACCTTGGTCTGGGAAAAGAGTTCTCAGATACATCTTCGGACCTGACCTCCCTTAGGGAACAAAAGCAAATTGAACTTGATCAAAATCGAAAACTTTGGGGATCCCTGGGTGGTGCAGCAGTTTGGCGCCTGCCTTCGGCCCAGGGCGCGATCCTGGAGACCCGGGATCGAATCCCACGTCGGGCTCCCTGCGTGGAGCCTGCTTCTCCCTCTGCCTGTGTCTCTGCCTCTCTCTCTCTCTCTCTGTGTGACTATCATAAATAAATAGAAAATTTTTAAAAAATCGAAAACTTTGCTTTGTGAAAGACACTCGATAGCCACGGAGTGGGAGAAAACATTTACAAATTACCAATTACGCACTGGACGACAACAGCAACAAAACTGTATCCAGAATAAACAAAGAATTTCAAAACTCAACAGTAGGAAAGCAGTACAAAGTGGGCGAAAGATTTGAAAAGGCCCTTTGCCAAAGAGGATGCGCGGATAGCAGGTAAACACGCTTAAAGGTTCTCAACGTCATTAGTCATTAGGGAAATGCAGATTAAAAATACAGTAAGACGAAAGATGATGGATAGAGAAGCTGTGGTCTGTGTAGACACTGGGATATTCCTCAGCCATCAGAAATGACAAATCCCCACCATTTGCTTCGACGTGGATGGACCTGGAGGGTATGATGCTGAGTGAAATTAGTCAGTTGGAGAAGGACAAACATTATATGTTCTCATTCATTTGGGGAATATAAATAATAGTGAAAGGGAATAGAAGGGAAGGGAGAAGAAATGGGTAGGAAATATCAGGAAGGGAGACAGAACATGAAGACTCCTAACTCTGGGAAACGAACTAGGGGTGGTGGAAGGGGAGGAGGGCTGGGGGTGGGGGTGACTGGGTGACGGGCACTGAGGGGGGCACTTGACGGATGAGCACTGGGTGTTATTCTGTATGTTGGCAAATTGAACACCAATAAAAAGTAAATCTATAAAAAATAAAATAAATAAAATGTGAAAAAAATAAAATAAAAAAGTAAAATAAAATAAAAATAATAAAATAAAATACAGTAAGACGGTGTTACCTACCTACTAAAATGGCTAATTTTTTTTTTAACTGTCAATACCAAATGCTGTGTAGGATACACAGTAAGCAGAACTCTCACAGTCGCTGGTAGGAATGCAAATTGGGACAGCCTCCATCCAAAGCAGTTTGACAGTTTCTGCTAAAATTAAACACGCACTTACATTTCATACAGCAATTCCAGGCTCGGGTATTTAAGCAAGAGCAATGAAAACTTATGTTCACATAAAATCCTGTACATAAATGTTTATAGTGACTCTATTCATAATCACACACACACACACACACACACACAAAAAAAAAAAAAAAAAAAAAAAAACCTGGAAAAAAATGCAACTGTCTTCAACTGGTGAACAGATAAACAAACTAGTCTGGGCATCCAATGCTATTTTCTTACAGAGCTTAGCGACGTGATATTAAAGTTCAAACTGACGGATGGAAAAAGGGAAGGCAACGCAATTTTTAAAAGAAAACGTTCAATTAAAAATATATATATGTAAAATAAATAAAAAATAAAAAATACAAATAAAATAAAAAATATATATATGGAAATTAATTAATTATTAACTAATTGAAAAGAAAACGTAAAGAGGGGAAAATACACCAGGTAATAAACCGAGTCGTTGCAGAGCCAACCTCATTGAACCAATGTCGTGTTACACGGGAAGGGAAAGTAGACTCGGGCTTATCTAGAAACAGAAGTAGAGGGATCCCTGGGTGGCGCAGTGGTTTGGCGCCTGCCTTTGGCCCAGGGCGCGATCCTGGAGACCCAGGATCGAATCCCACGTCGGGCTCCCGGTGCATGGAGCCCTGCTTCTCCCTCTGCCTCTCTCTCTCTCTCTCTCTCTCTCTCTCTCTCTCTCTGTGACTATCATAAATAAATAAAAATCAAAAAAAAAAAGAAGTAGAAACACCACTTGGAGAAAAAAAAACCAAAAACACCCCTTGGTGGGAAGAGGTGACCTGCTCCAGCGACGTGCGGGGACAAGGGTCCCTACGCAGAGCATCCACGACATCCACATACAACGTAGAGGGGGCGGTGCACACACTGTGCACGCGTGTGTGTGCACGTACAAGAACGTTCACGTACATACTCGCACCTTCGCTTGCGGGAATTGTGAACCTACAGACGTGAAAACGTAGAAGGCTCAGGGACCGATTTCCTGAACACAGCACCCCGCGCACACACCGCCCCAAAGGATACAGCGGTACGTGGGATCACGTTAAAACTGTAAGTGTCCGTGTGCCCGAGACACCATTAGCAGATCTGAACGCGCGAGTCAGGGCAGCCCGAGGGGCTCAGCGGTCGAGCGGGTCCGAGTCCTGCATCAGCTCCCTGCATGGAGCCTGCGTCTCCGTCTGCCTGTGCCTCCGCCTCTTTCTCTCTCTCTCTCTCTCTCTGTCTCATGAATAAACAAATAAAATCTTAAAAAAATAAAAATAAAAGAGAGCGAGTCACCTTCTAGGACCGTGTACCCCAACGCGTACAGTCAGCCTCAGGGCGTCAAGAGCGCGGGAAGCGCTCCTGCAAGGCGATAGAGGCCAATCGCTTAATGGTCAAAGTCGTGAGAGATGGAGCCCGAACGGCCCAGAAGCGTAGGACGTGATGCTTCATTTCACTAATATCCAGAAAGATTCGAATCAAAACACCGAGAGGCAATCACGCCCCATCAGAGCACGTCGGCAGGTCGGCAGGGCTGTCGGGAGGCCCCGAGTGGTGCCCCAGACTCGGGGGAGGCAAAAACACCCGCGAGTTGTGGGTGGGAAGCAGAACCACTAGAAGAGCTCTGGAAACACGGCGGCAACCCCGAGTCACGCGACGGCGCCCGCGCCGCGGGGCTCAAGGCTGGCCGGGCCGCCCAGGAAGGGGCCCCGGGGTCCAGGCCGCCGCAGGAGGCCCGCCCGCCCGCAGGGGACACGGAGGTCGCCGTGCAGCGTCCCGCCCCGTACAAGCCTTCCGTGGAACTGAACGGCCGGGACGTCGTTCCCATAAGGTCGCATATGGCGATGGTTCTCGGGCGCGGTGCACAAGGCCACGGCCGGCGTCCCCATCAGGGGCAGGTGCCCACGACACAGAAGAATGAACGGACGGCGCGCTGACCGGTGGCCTGTCCTCCCTGGTATTTCGCTCCTTTCTCCTTGAACGATTCTACGACGACAAGGAGAAGAGGAAAGAAGAGACCAAACGGAAACCCAGCAAAGTGCTCAGGGCACCGTCTCTTTGGCGCGTGACGGGAGGCCTGCGTTCTTCCCTTGACGCCCTGTCATATTCTCTGAATTATCCCCGGTGAGCACGTGGGACTTTCATAATCTGAACAAAAAAGCAATAAATGCTGCTTTAAAGCAGCCTGGCCAACACCGTGCCAAGCTGGCGTGGCTTGGAAGTCTGGGTCGTGGGAGGGACGCTGGCGTGTGGACGTCGGGCCCGGCTCCCGGAGCAAGTTCTCCACGTCAGCTTTCTGGGGGGGAACTGATAAGGGCACAACCGCATTTAAATTTCGCTCTCAGGGCCACCCCCTGGGCCTCGGGCGGGTGGGGGCTCCAGAAGTCGCCATCCCTCTGCCAGCCTCCCAGGGCACCGGGCCTGCGATGAGAGATAAAAGGTCACGGTCCCCACAGCCAAGTTATCACTGGGAAAGGTCCACCCGACGCCCTCGGCACACGGCTGTGACCCCTGAGTCCCCCAGCAGGGGCACGAACCCGTGTGCGTCACGCAGGCCTCGTGCTCAGCGACTTAGAGTCCGTCCCCAGTGGCTTCCGCATTTATTTCTCAGAACGACCTCGGGAAAGCTCTGTCTGGTTTCCACTTCGGAGTCGGGCGGCTGGGGTCGGAGAAGTTACCTCGAAGGGGCGGCCCGGCCAACTCGCAAGGTGGAGTCAACACCCGGGACCCTCACGGTGGAAGACAAGGCACTAGTGAAAGGCCAAGGAGGTGAAGGGTTTGGGATTGGGGCGGGGCCGTCCCCAGGACCCCGAGCCCGCGTCAGGAGAGCAGCCCCAAGTGGAGGGGCCGGGAGGGCCTATTTGGAGATGCGAGTCTGAGCCTTCCCGGCCCGACGCCCGGCCTGCCACCCTCCAGGGGCCCCCTACGGAGGGGCCCACCCTCCGCCCACCCTCCGCCCGCGCCCGTCCCCCGTGCATAACTGTCAGGCCCCTGACGCTACCGTAGGAGACAGTCCGGCGGCTTGGGAAGAGCTCGAGCCCTGGGAATGAGGGGACACTCCTGCGCTGTCCCATCAGTCTCTCCCATTGCTCTCAACTCCGCTCTCCGCGCGGGATCTGTTGCAGCCAAGCTCCAAACTAGTCATTTTTAACCTGAATCAGGAAAAACCCACAGTCCTTAGCGGCCAGCGTGGGCCCTCGGAGGCCTAGGCAGGCGGCAGCCCACGGGGCGGCGATTCCCCAAGGCCGGAGCTGGCTCGGGGAGGCCCGCAGGTGTCTACACGGCGGCCTCCCAGCCGAGCCCCAGAGGGACGGGAGGACCCGGCCAGGCTCCGGCTCCTCTCCTGGACCCCGACCCGCCAACAGCATCCACCCTGGGGGACGCCACCAGCTCCCCGCTCTCAGCGGACGCCGCTCCCCCCGGGCCGTCAGGGCTTCCTGACCCGGGCCCAGCTTCGCCCCCAGCTCTCAGTCCCGCAGGGGCAGGATGACCGTGAGCGTGGTCCCCGGGTGACAGGGTGACGGGGGCAGCAGCCTGGAGAGCGCGTCCTGCCCTGAAGGGATCGCGTGCTCCCGGCAGCCGAGCGGCGGGGCCCCACGACACACAGCGGCTCTTCCAGGCAGCGGCCGAGGACAGAAGCGACCCGGGGCAGGGCCGCGGAGGCAAGGTTTCCGCTATTCCAGGGAAAACTGGAGCTCCCGGTCTTTGCACGAAAGCGCTCACGTTTTTAACAAACAGCAGAGGCTGCGTATCCCCCTGAACCCAACGAAGCACGCGCACGGCTTGGCTTTGGGCCCAGGCTGCCGTCTGGCCCGCGGGCTGGCCGGTGTCACGCAGCCATTGCGCCCGCGTCACGGTAACGGAAGGCAGCGGCCTCACCGCGGCGGACAGACGCCTACGCCCACGGGCCCAGGCAGCTGGGGGCAGCGTCGCTCGCGCCTCTGCAGCCCTTCTGGGCCGTCGGGAGCTCCCGGCGGGTGGGTCCACGCAGGCGGACACCCAGCGGCCGTAGTCCCTCCTCTCTGCACCGGAGCTTCCTTCCAGGGCTAGAGGACGAGGTCTCCCCGCGTGGGAGCCGGGCCACAGGGGCGGGGGCTCCCGGAGGCGGCCCTGCCCCGCGCGGGTGGGAGCCAGTGCATGAAGCTCGGCGACGGGCGCTCTGGGAGCCGCCGCTCGGCCCGGCAGTAGCCCGCCCGCTCCCTGTGCACCTGCCGCCTCTGCCCCCGCCCGCCCCCTCCCGGGTCTCCCCTCAAACAGGTCTCTGAGCCACGTTCTCCAGGCTGCCGCTGCCCGCGGAGGAACCTGAATTAAGACGGGACCTGCAGCCGAGGACACGGAGCTCAGAGAGGTCACGGAGCTCGCCCGGGGCCCCTCAGCTCGGCAAGGACCCAAGTGCACAAAGGCCGGCTGTCGCGTCCTGCTCTTGGCCCCTGCCCGCCACCTGCTTGCAGAACAAGGGTCTGGCCGGCGTCCTCCCTGAATCTGGACCCCGCAGTGCGCCCAGGGGAAAGCCCCCGCACAGAGCAGGGGTGTCTACTCAGAACCGGGCAACACTGGTCCGGGGCCCACCCCAGAGGGGCTCAGGACACTGCCCCCGACGCCCCGGAAGCCCACTCACCCTGCGCCTCCTCAGGAAGTGAGAGCTGAAGGGACGTGAGCACCCCTGGGGGCCACAAAGGGCCCCGGCGCCCGGCACGGCAGCCCCGCTCGGTGCGGGCAGGAAGGCAGGGCCTGTGGGGGAGCCGCCTGCCGAGGCCCCACGGGGCCCGCAATGAACAGAAGGTGCGTCGTGGGCGGACGGGGCCTCCCAGCAGCAGTGCCCTCTCCCAGGAGGAAGGGAGGAGCCGGGCAGGAGCTGCCCCTAGACTCAGGGAGCCCAGAGGGTCCCAGCGGGAGGCGTGGATTCAGCGCCCTGGCGGGGCTCGGTCACAGCCTCCTTGTCACCTGCCTACCCGGGGACACAGGCCGGGCCGCCACCTGGCTTGGGGTCAGCTGTGTCACCCTGCAGGGGGGCCTGGGCCCTCGACCTGCTTCCCGCCTCTGCTTCCTACGTGACAACCGCCACCACCACGGCATCTTGACGCTCCCCCTTGCTCCCCACTTGTGTTGATCACGGCAGCCCGGGGCCGAGGTGGTGCCCGCGACCCCGATTTGGGGGTTGAGGAAACCCAGGTGCCGATGGCCTAGCGACTGGCCCAGAGTCGCATGGGCCCATCGACTCCAGAGGCCGCATAGACTCGCCGTGCGGCACTTCCTCGACTCCCTTTATTTTTAAAAAACATCGTGTTAGAAGGAGCCTCGAAGCCAACGTTTCCAGAATCTTTACTCGGCTGGATGAGGATGAAGGAAAACCCTAAAAGATCCGTCCATGCAAGAACCTGCGCGCGCGACAGCAGCCGCTCTGAGCTGGAGCGGAGCCCCCGGGGGGCAGGAGAGGGCTGGTCCACCTGCCAGGGCGCAGCACCCATGGCCGAGTGCTCAGGGCAGCTGTGCTCTCCGGGCGCCGCCGCGGGCACCCAAGGCTCCTGACGGCCCAGGCCCCGCCCTAAGCACCCCGAGCACCCTGAGGCCTCCCACCCCCATGTGGTCACCCAGACCCACAGACAACCCAGGCCGGACGCTGTGGGTGCTGGAGATCATGGGGCTCCTCGGGTCAGGGTGCCCCCAGGCCTCCCCCAGCGCGGCCTTCCCGGCTTCGACTCTGCACTGCGGTCACCTGGACGGCGACACCGGATGGGTCCCAGCACCACCACGAGCCTCCAATCAGCAGGAACGGCCCCCCGAGTCTGTGGGAACCCAGCGCGGCAGTGCCCCCCGCCTCCCTGTGACACCCAGCTGCCAGGAGGGGGTGCGGAAGCCTTGGCGCCCCCTCCCCAGATGGCTCCAGGTCAGAGCAGCCCCGGGGCCCCCTCCCGGGCATCCAGTTTGCAGAGCATCAGATCCTCCAATAAACGGGAAAAATGCAGATTTATTTCCAGGCAGGAAGGAGCCTGCAGGTGCTGCCGAGCTTCCGGAGGCAGAGCGGGGACTGACCTCCTGTCACGGCTCGGATTTACTGTTCCAGGAAGGCCCGGAACAAGGACCAAGATAAACCGTGGGCCAGAGTGACCCGCAGAGGCGCACGGACAGAGCCTGGCATCAGGGCAGATTTGTGGGAACGGCTTGAAAACCAGGAAAAAGACAAAGTGCGTGTTAAAAATGTACTAGGATAGAGATCCCTGGGTGGCGCAGCGGCTTGGCGCCTGCCTTTGGCCCAGGGCGCGATGCTGGAGACCCGGGATCGAATCCCACGTCGGGCTCCCGGTGCATGGAGCCTGCTTCTCCCTCTGCCTGTGTCTCTGCCTCTCTCTCTCCCTCTGTGTGTGTGACTATCATAAATAAATAAAAATAAAATAAAAATAAAAAATAAATTAAATAAAAATGTACTAGGATAATTCCCTGCAGCCCATCTTCCCCACTGAGCCCTAGGAACAGGCCTTCCGGCCTCAGGGAACCTGCAGAGAGCCAGTCCCCCCGCCACCCCGCCCACCCCCGGGAGGAGGAGGCCTTCCTCGGAGAGCGTTCGAGAGCCCGGGAGGCCGAGGCCGGGATGGTCGCAGCGCAGGGGTGCAGGCAGCCTCTCTGCCCACGGCCTCTCAGCGGCGCCCAGACCTTCCCCAAGGTCTATCCTCAGCCGCCAGGGCACCGACCCCGAGGAAGCAGGACGAGTGTCCAGCCCCACTTTGCAGATTCTAACAAGGAAGGAGGATGGACAGGCCCATAGTCCCAGCCAGTCCAGCGGCTCCCAGGACCCGGAGGACCACCCAGGCCCCCAGTCAGCCCGGGACAGAACACGTTAGCACGAAGCAAAATGAACAAAAATGAAGAAAACCTGACTACACATGAATAAGTTCCATTTCCCATAGGAAATACACGCACTCTTCCGGGGCCCGTGATAGGCTCCCAAAAATAAATACCTTTGACCGCAGGAACCTCTAATTTCCAAAATGTTGTAGATTTATCCAGGCCACAATCTTCTCATCATGACACAACACGCCCAGAAGTGAATAATAAAAACGTGAATCTAATCCCTTGGAGCTTTCCAAACTTTGAATTTAAAGCTGTCCCACGAAATCCTCGGGTCAAACAGAGAGTTTCGTGCTATTTAGAAAAGAACAAAAGTGGAGCGTTCACATCCCCGTATCAAAGCTTAGGGGGTTCATCCAAAAGTACGCACAGAGGAAAATTAATAGCCTTGGTGGATTTCATCGCCGAACGAGAAATAAAAGCAGCAAACTGGACTTTCAACTAAACACGTTAGAAAAAAAGAAAAAAAAGGCAAAAAAAAATAAACACGTTAGAAAAAAGCAGGTCACGTGCAGCGTGACAATGTCGGAGGAAGGAACCGCTTCCGTCTTAGCCGAAGGAGGGGCGTCCGGGTTCCCACTGTTTGCACAAGGGCTGTTTGCACAAAATAACGCGATATAGATGCTTTCGTAGACCATTTTAATGTCAGAATCTGTCGGAATAAACACCGTGGGACGCGGCCTTAGATGAAAACTGTCTTCTCCGTAAACCGGGAAACGGGCGGAGCACTGGAGCGCCAGGGCCAGACCGGAGCCGGTGAATGGACACCGGCGACCCGCGTTCAGAAAGACACCAGTAATCAGTAACGAGTGGATATTAAAATTGTATTTTTTCCCCAAATGCCCGTGAATGGAAAAGGCCATGATGAGGGTAGAAATTCTTTTTTTTTTTTTTTTTGAGATTTACTTATTTATTCATGAGAGACACACAGAGAGGGGCAGAGACACAGGCAGAGGGAGAAGCAGGCTCCGTGCAGGGAGCCCGACGCGGGACTCGATCTCGGGACCCTGGGGTCACGCCCTGAGCCGAAGGCGGACGCGCCACCGCTGAGCCCTCCGGGCATCTCAAGCGCAGAAATTCTGAGTCAGGTCGTACGGAAAGCGCAAAAGGAGGGGCTTTGAGAAAACACGACGTGCGGCACGTGCACCTCACCCTCCCGCTAGCCACGGCCTCGCGAGCGGTTTAGGCTGACGTCCTTACACCTGTGGCCACGGGCACGAGTGATTGAAGAAGGAGCCGCTCCTCTTGGAGCTTTAGCGCGAGTGGTGGTGGCGTCTCCCAGCGACGTACAGACCCCAGGGGGGCAGACGCCAGAAATCAGGGCTCCCAGGACCCAGCCTACTATTACCTTGAACCCGTAAAGCGAGTCAAAAAACAAACCCTATAGAACTTTTGGCCCAACTGGAAAAATTCCACCTCTGTCCACGAACAAGGCCCGAAAAATAAGACACGAGAGATGAGGAAGGAGGGCAAGTGGGGTGGGAGGAGGGAAGGAAAGACACGACGTAGCTCGTCCACTAGTCCAGTCCTAGACCCCTCCGTCCCCACCTGCAGACCTTCCCGGGTCACTCCAGGCTCCCACGATCTGCCCCGGGCCCACGGCGACGGTTACCTGCATGCCCCATACATTTCCCTTCGTGATCATAACTCACTCAATCACATATATAATCAATATATATCAATCACAACATTATATAATCAATCACAACATTCACCTGAAACTACCTTGAAACACGCATACGAGCAACTCGGAGCCGAGCAAAGTTACTGGGAGGACAGAAACTTCTGGAAGCCGCTTGGGGATCCATGTCGGGCTGTCCCCGAGGGGTGGCTTCTGGGGACTGGGCCCTTCGCTCCCCTTCCTAGGAGAGCGAGACGGCGCGTGGATTCCGAGGTGGACGCAGCTGTGGGTGCCCGGGCGTGTGGGACAGTCCTGCCGCCCCACGAGCCCCCATTTCACTGCGGATTCTTTCTCTGAAAGCTCCTGGAAGGGCCTGTGGGCCGTGATTAGAGGAGGGCCCTGCAGGATCACACTCACGGATGTAACGACGTAATCGTTTAGCTAAACTGCGCCACGAGCGGGAGCGGTTTCCCGAGGACTGCGGGGGGCGGCGGGGGTGCACGCGCCTCGGGGGAGCCGGGGCTGCTGGGAGCCCTCCGGGTGCTGCTGGAGCCCAGACGGTGGAGGCTGAGCCGAAGGCCCTGCCCCTTCAGTGGGCGCGGGCTGGGCTGCCTGCCGACGAGCAGAGGCCAACGACGGCCGCCGGCGTTCTCCTCCGGCTCCCGCTAAACGCACCAGGAAAGACTCGGTGGTTTGGGTTCATCGGCGGCTTTTTGTTTGGGTCACACGCAGCTGAAGGTAGGGCATCCAGCGGCGGCGGACGGCGCACGGCATCCGTTGTCCTCTCCTTCGTGAAGCCTGGGGAGCCCCAGCCTCGGGGACAAAAAGTCTCTTTCCTTGGTCCGAGTGTCCTAAATTTTGGTCCAGAAATTTAAAAAAAAAAATAAAAAAAAAAAAACCCGTAGCTGCACAAATAGAGCACAGCTTTTGAAAGCCAGGAGGATAAATCGCATTAATTTGGACACCATTAGTCCGGAGTGTGCGCTAATCCCGTGGGCCTAGGAGGAAGCTTAGCTTTGAAGAAAGGGTTTGCTTTCTAAGCAGAGAGGGAGGCCACCGAGCCGCAGGAAGCGCAACCTACTTAAAAGCAAATGTTGTTCTTAAAGGAAAAGGTTCACGGTACGCTCCGCCCGCCGCCCTCACCGTGGCCGTCCACCGTCCACCTGCGCAGGGCCTCGGGGCCGCAAGTGCCCCTGGACAGCCACTGGCCGCGGAGGCTCCTTGGGGAAACTGAGGCCCCGAGAGGGGACGGGACCAGCCCAAAGTCCCACATCCAGCAAGTCCACCCACTGGTTAGACGGTTCTCACCTCCGCTCGGTCTCCTTTGGTGACACTTTGCACACGGAGAGTGGGCCCCGGGAGTCCCCATCCGTGTGACACAGATGAAGGCGGAAGCCGTCCCTTCCCCGAGGTCTAGATGGGACGGAGCCAGATCCAGCTCCGCTCTCCATGGAGAGCCCTCCCCTAGGTCTCTGCAAAGCCCTGAGGCCACCCCCGCCCGGGGTGGGGGGATCCCGCTCCCCTGCGTCGTCTCCATTCTTAGCGCATTGGCTCCAGGGGGACAGCGGCCCACCCTCAACGGGCACCTCCCGAGGCCGCGCCGTGGGCTTGCTGAAGGCTCGGGGTGAGGTTAGGCTCCCAGCAGCACGGGAGGGGCCGACTTGCGGACCCCTGGTGCCCCAGGGCACACAGGAAATTTTCCTCAAGGTGAAGAACTTCATATTTGCATCCAAAGGGCACCAGCGTCTTTAGGAACAAATTATTTGAAATGAGGGACGCCCGGGGGGGCTCAGCGACTGAGCATCTGCCTTCGGCCCAGGTCGTGACCCCGGGGTCCTGAGATCGAGTCCTGCGTCGGGCTCCCTGCATGGAGCCTGCTTCTCCCTCTGCCTGGGTCTCTGCCTCTCTCTCTCTCTGTGTCTCTCATGAATGAATAAATGCATTTTTTTAATTTTATTTATTTGAAGTGATAGCTGTCAAGAAACACCATGGTTAACGAAGAAAATAATTCATCTCACATCCACAGAGGAAAAAGAAACGGACTTTCCGGGCGGGGGAGAGAGGTGCGTGAAGTCATGCCCGGTTTAGTCATTTCCTGGATAGTTTTCAAAGCAGTGGGTGAAAGAGAAAAGTCCAGACACTTGCGGGGAAAGTGTGAACCTAAAATGTTAGGGCCGTGCCACTGGGCATCGGAGCGAAAAGACTCTGGGAAAACGTGGTCGGGGAACACGAAGGAACCCAGGGAACACCACCTCTTCTTTAGGGCCCAACTGACCCTGGAACCCAGGCGAAGAGTAACAAAAGGAAAAGGGAGCTGGCACATGAGCGCCTTGGGGGGAAATGGCGAGGTCGAGGTCGGGCGTGGGGTCCTCAGTCCTTACTTTCTAAGTAAGCAAAGCCTGCGGGGAGGCAGCCTGGAGGGCAAAACCTGCATGACCCCAGCTGCCCTCGGGATCTAAAACCCGGCAGCCGGGCAATCTGCCGCATGAAGGACGCAGGCAACACACAACCATGATCCTCGGAAAGACAAAACAGCTATTTTGCAATAAAACCAAACATTAAAATACCAAAAAAACAAAAAAAAAAAAACAAAAAAACAAAAAACAAAAAACAAAAAAACAAAAAAAACGCCTTCGAAATAAAAAAAAAAAAATGACAGTCGCTGACTATGGTAAAGTGGAAAAAAATAAAATAAATAAAAATAAATTAAATAAATTAAAAAATTAAAATTAAAAATTAATTAATTAATTAAAAATAAAAATAAAAATAAATAAATAAATAAAATAATAAAAAAATAAAAATAAAAAATAAAAAATAAAAATAAAATAATTAAAAAAATAAAGTGGGAAAAAAAAAAAAGCCGGGAGAAGAGCATCCAAACATTACCAACGTGGGCAAGGTAGAGGAACGATGTAGCGGGCGGACAGACAAGCGTCCTGAAGAAAGAAGCAAACCCCGCTAACCGCATCGGTTGGAGCCAGTTGAGACCGTCGAGAGTCGAGACATCCTTAAAACGACTCTCCGCGCACGTTGTTTTTCATAATCTTTTTTTTTTTTTTTTTTGGATCCTCGGGACGCGTTTCCGAGGGACACTTCCCTGTCCCCTCCCTGCTGCTGCTGTTAAATCCAAAAGCACAATTTGACGGTTTTATTCGTGAATAGCCGTGTGGAATAAGCCCATGCTTGTCAAACCGCTTCTATTTATGGGCCCGTCTGTGTCCCTAGAGATTTGTCTGGAACAACCGACACCTTTCGTTTTTGCTTTTTTTTCTTTTTTCTTTTTCCCTTTGCTGCTTCTGTCGTTTGCTTGAATTGTTCATGAGAACACGTCTTTCATGAAATCAATAAATTCGGTATCCTTAAAGGGAAGAAAGAGAAAAAAAAAAGGGAGGGAGAGGGGCAGGGAGGGAGGAAGCGTTCCCTCCAAACACATGACTCCGGTTGGTAGATGTCCCTCACGCCTGAGACCTTGGCCACAAGCCCTGGGGGTGGCAGCGGCTCTCGTTGCCCGGGCTTCTCAGCTGGTTCAGGCCACAACCTATGGACGCCAGGAGCATCCCACGGGGGGCTGACCTCAAAGAGAAGCTGACCAACACGTGGAAATAGAGGGGTTGGAGCCCTGGATCAAGCCGTGCCTGAAGCCTAATCCTTTTAGTTACTGAGTCAGAGTTGCCCTGTGGGTCCACGCGTAGAGCGGCCTTCCATCACCTGCACCTGCAAGCAGCCTCCAAAGGCCCTTTAGCTGGAATTCGGGATTCCCCGTGTCCTACAGATGTTTCCCTGCGAGGCTCAATCCCATCGCACATCCTATTCCCAGCACTCGTCGTCTCCCAGTAAAGCGGTCGGCACATGGCGGAAAGCCCCCGACTGCGCGCTCAGGCCCAAGGCTGCTGCCGCTGAGGTTGCTGGGTCATGTGTCTCATGAATAAATAAATAAAATCCTTTTTTAAAAAATTAAATAAATCAGACGTCCAGGCCCCGGGGATATAGGGAGGAAAGGGATCACGCAGCCCAGCTCAGCCACGCGGCACCCGCGGCCCAGGCAGGGGAAGTGGCTCGCACCGGGTCACAGAGCCTCCCCGTGGCTCCGGCCCGGGCGCCGCTGCGTAGACGCGGGTCAGTCGTCGCCTCTTGTGCTGAAGCTACTGAAACACCAGGTGTCAAAACATCAGGCGCAAGGAGAGGCAGGAAGGTCACACGGGGACACGGGGACACTGCGGCGTCCTCCGAGTCCTCCCACCGCGGGACAAGCGGTGCCTTCTTCACAACGGCCGCAGCTGTCCCTCGTCGTCCAGCGTGGGGCGAGGCCGCCGATCAAGCTGTCTCGGACGTTTTCAGGCGCTCCACGTTGGTCCTCGTGACCGGGGCTGGCGGAGGAGCAGGGGCCGACCCAGGCCGGCCGACCCCGGGAGACACTGGAGGTTCGGGACCGCGGAGGGCCGCCGCCAGCCGACTGCGGGGGCACGGGCGGAGGTGCCCTCGCGGTGGAGAGGAGTGAGGGCGGCGGCACCCCAGGATGCGACGGGCCACGTGGAGCGCTCTTCCCTTTCAAGCCTGCAACCACGCGAGTGACTCGCGGCAGCACAGCCCGGGCGGGATGGTGGGAGGGACGTCCTCCCTGAGCCGCGTGGACCCGGGGACAAGCCAAGGCTCCGTAGCCTGCAGGGGCCCCAGCCAGGTGGGGACGGAGAGGGCGGCCACCAGGAGCACGGAGACCGCAGCCTCTGAGAGGCGGGCAGGCGGCTGATGCAGGGCTGGGGGGGCTCGGGGACCTTGGGCGGCGGGCAGGATGGGGGGACCTGGGGGCCTTGGGGACCTGGGGCAGCGGGCAGGCTGAGGGGACCTCAGGGACCTGGGGCAGCAGGTGTGCTGTGGGGGTTCAGGGACCTGGGGTGGCGGGTGTGCTGGGGGGACCTGGGGGCCTTGGGGACCTGGAGCGGCGGGCATGCAGGGGATGGGAATTGGGAACCTGGGGCAGCTGATGTGCTGGGGGGACCTGGGGGCCTCAGGGACCTAGGGCAGCAGGTGTGCTGGGAGAGGCTCCCCGGGCCCCTCCTCCCTCCCCCCTCCCCGTAGACACCCCAGCGCCAGGGGCTCCCCACGTCCCTGCGGCAGTACAGCTGTGCCCACGGGTTGGCCATGCAGGGAGCCTCTAGGGCCCGCAGTGGGGCATCCGGGTGCCCTGAGCATGGATGCCCCCCCCCTCACCGAGGCCCCCTGAGCCCTGCCAGCAGCCCCCCTGCTACGGCCTCTGCAGGCCACGGGAGCACAGCCTGCCCCCCCAAGGCCCTGATACCGGCCCCACGGCAGCAGGTGTGTGCACGGGAGACACGGGGGCGGGGGGCACCCGGGCCAGCCCTCGGGTCGCCCTCATCACCATCGCCCGTGGGCCCGTCCCCACGGCCCTGTGCTCCCAGCCCCCCTGGACCTCTCCCAGTGGCCAGCCCAGGCCCACACCAGCCCACCCGTCCCACCTCCTCCCTCCGCCCCCACACAGGGGCTGACAGCCGCCCCAAGGGCCCAGACACAGCGGACCCCACCAGGGCCTGGTCCCAGGGGCCCAGCCCCGGCCTCCCTCCGAATGACCAAGGGGCCCCGAGGGCTGCAGGGTGCCCCGCGCTGGGCTTCCACCAGCCCCTCGTGGGCATGAGGCCCTGTGCCAGGAAGGGGTAAACCCCTGCGGGGCCTGTGCCGGGGCAGGAGGGCACAGAACAATCCGCCCGGTTAAGTGGAGTCACACCGTTGTCCCGTCCGCAGCGTGACTAACTGCACAGTATTCAGACACATCACAGCAAAATATAAAGGGACTTTTTTGTTGTTTTGTTTTTTTTAAAGAAAAGCCATGTTCCTCACTAGTCTTTTTTAACGAGCTAAGCCGTGTTAGTCTTGAAATCGCAGCGGAGAGAGGCGGCACACGCGCTCACAGGAACGAGCACCTTAATTTTCAACAACTGTGATCGTGGATCACGCCGCTGAGGGCTTCCTCGGTGGTTTACGTCCGTTTGCCTAAAAGCCAACCCCCAGGCTCGTATGGTGAAGAGGAAAAGGGCGACCCAGGCCGCGCGGGGCGAGCCTCGGGCCTCCCGCCCCGGACCCGAGGTCGGAACCTCGGGCGCTCTGGGCCCCCACGCGGAGGAACCACGGTCTGGGGACGTGCAGGACTCGAACCCGGCCTGGGAGCCGAGCGGAGGCCGGGGACTCCCCGCAGCCACATGACAGCGGCTCTGACGCGAGACATTGCGAGGACAGCAGCGACCGGCGGGCCGTGGGCTCCCTTAAAAACAAGCCCCGCTGTTCCCCAACCGCCTATTAATCGCTAGAAAAGGCAACCGGGTCCCTTCTGAAACCAAGCAGGCTTCCCTCCGCTCCCCCGGGCCCGAGGACATCCACCCTACCAGGCCGCGACGCATGGGGCCAAGCTCGGGCCGAGCCACCCGAAGGTCCGTGGCCCCACCCGGTGCCACGCTCGGGCGCTCGGAGTCCACTCCGGGAGCCCCCCACCTGGCCACTCACAGCCCTACAGCCCCCCCGGACTCCAGACCCCGCTCCTCCCCGACGGCCGGCCCAGCAGCCTGACTCCCAGCGCAGCTCCCCACGGACGCCCCCGGGGCCTCGTCCCGCCCCGGCCACCGAGGACCCACCCCCACCACAGACGGGCTCTGCTCTCCCGGGCCCCACCCCTTGGCCGTTGCTGGACGACGGGGGAGCCTGTCGCAGAGACTCACCTGTCACTTCGGTCCCTGCACAGCAGGGGCTCCCGGTGAACCCAAAGCCCAGAAAGGGAGCCTGGTGCCTCGGGGCGGCGCGCCCTGGTTCCCGGGGGGGTCCTGTGCTCCCCTCCACACCCCCCCCCCTGCCGCCCGGGGCCCTGCCCACCGCCTGGCTGCCCAGCCCGCTTCCTCCGGCTCCTGGGACAGAGCTTGTCCCCATCTCGTCCTTCCATGGCAGGTCCTCCGCGCAGCCTTCCCCAGCCCGCCAGGCCCGGGCGTCACCCCTGTCGTCAGATGCTCTGCGCAGCGCTCGGCTGGGGATGCTCTGCTCTCTCCCTTCGTGGGCGCACGTCGGTACCGGCTCCCCTCGTGGAATTAAGCCCACGAGTAAGCGCGGGTGGGGACTCGGTACGGGGCTGTGGTCGGAACAAACAGAAGCGGCAGCCGGAGCCGAGCGCGGGCAGCTGGGCAGCCTGTTGGTTCGGAGCCCGGGCTGCCGAGGGACAAAGACCTGGGGCCTCGGGCACGTTACCTGAGCCCCTGAGCCTCGGGCCTCTCCGGCTGCACCGCGGGGACACGACCAGCGCCCGCTGCCCTCGGAGGGGGTGAGGCGGTGCTTGCGGAGCGCGGGTGCAGGAGCAGCTGGGGCCACCGAGGGCCCTGCCCGCACAGGGGCTCACAGCAGGCCAGTGGCGGGGCCTGGGGGCATCCACGGTGCGGCCCCTGGGCCAGGAGCAAGTGTCCCCAGGCTGGCCAGGCAGGGAAGCCGCCCCGACCCCGAGGTCTCCCACCGCTCTCCTCCTTTCTGCCCCGCGCGGAGCAGCTCCCAGCCCGGGGGCGCCTTGAGCTCAGAGGAGGGGCCCAAGGGGGTGACCCCGGGGCCGCTTTCATCTGCCGCCCGCCCCAGCGAGGAGGAGCAGGCCCTCAGCTGCCCCGCACGGGCCCCAGGAGGGGCTGCGGGAGAACACAGACGCCCCCAGCCACGGGCTCCCCTCTCCCCGCGCCTCCAGCCCTGGCCGTGCCCCCCGCGGCTCCTGGGCCGGGGCCAATGCGCTTCCGCTGGCCCCTGGCTCCCCGGGACACAGCCGGAATTGTGCAGCCGCAGCGGCGCTCAGCCACAGCTGAGGGGACAAGGCCCAGCTGTTCCTGCAGACAAGCGGGCAGCTTTCTTCCCACATGAAAAGGGGACCTGTGTCCCCGGGGGAGGGGAGGAGGAGGAGGAAGACAGGGGCCAGGGGAGGCCTGGGCAGGGCACACAACGCCCCTGCCCGGGGTCCCCTCCGTGGCCAGGGTCCCCTCCGTGCCGGGGGCGGGAGCAGGCCAGGTGGGCGACGGGGAGGGCGGCTCGGGCTCCTGCGGGCACTCGCGAGGCGCGGCCGGCTCTGCGCTGAGCCCTGCAGGCCCTTCCCCATCCCCCTCTGCTGCTGTTCTCCGCGCGAAGGGGACCTGCAGCACTTTCCCTGGATCCCCACAGGGTTCCCAGAAGGCTGAGCTCCTGGCGCCAAGAGGACGCAGGAGGGTCCGCGTGGCGCTGCTGCAGGACCCTCGCAGGTGGACCAGCAGGCCCGGGGGCACGGGGCACGGGGCAACCACTCCCACGGGGGGGCGGTGAGCACGTCGCAGAATGGGGGCCTCCACAGTCCCCCCTCCGAGAACACGGCAGGCCCCCGTTTACGCCTCCACGTCCCGGGGCTCATCACTCACCGTTCGCCTCGTTCCTGAGAAATAAGAAATCCGTCTCGACGCCGGTGCCCCCCACGCACACGCCCGCTCCCCGGGCAGCCCCGGGCAGGCCTGTCCCCCGGCTTCCCTGCAGGTTCCAGGCCTGGCTGAGGACGGAGGACGGTCTGCCCCACCTGCCTGCGTACCAGGCCTTTCAGGGGTTGGCGGCAGAGCACGGGGGCCGGGGAGGGGGGTCCCCCGACCCAGGAGGGCGCAGCTGCTGCTACGGGAGAGGGTCAGGCAGTGGGCCCCGGGGCTGGAAGCAGGGAGCGCCCTGAGGGGCGCATTGAGGAGGGAGCCACGGCTGCTGAGCGAGGAGCAGGGAGGGACCAGGCCGTCCCCAACAGCAGGCTGGGACCTGCAGCGTCCAAACAGACCAGGAGGGGACCGCGGGCGGAAGCGAGGGGCAGGGGTGCTCCAGCGTCCAGGCCGACCCAGGGCGTGACGGACGTCACAAGATCGTCTTTCTGTGCATCAGCTCAGGCTTCTCCCCAGAGGGTCCGGGGCGGCCCCGCCATGCAGACACCTTCCTGGTGACCCTGGCCGGGCCCCTCACTGTGACACAACGTCACGTCCAGCCCGGGGCCCTGCGCGTCCCTGGGCCTCCCACCACGGCCGGGCGCCGTGCACTCCCAGTGGCCAGGACTGGGTCATTCCAAGATCTCAGGCGCTGGGCAGTGGGATTGGCCTGCAGACCCCGTAAGAGGAGGACATGGGGGGGGGGCGTTACCTTAAATCAGCTCTTCCCTATGAAGGTCCCCTCGGGGGGGCGGGGGGCTGCGGTGTGAGGAGGGGAGAGAAGGAGGCCGACGTGCATGAGCGCCTGGAGAGAAGCCGAGACAACAGGCGCCCGGATCCATTCATCGAGCCCCTGGATCGAGCCCTGCCTGACCTCCACACGACTCCCGAGCATCCGTAGACGTCTTTCTTGTCTGCGCCAGGCCCCATGAATTCATTCTCTGTCACTTGCCACCAACGCGAGGATGCATCTAAATGCCTGCCCTGCCACCGACGTGCTGAGCTCCAAACCATCAGAAGTCGCATCTTCTCCATCTCTGGGGGCCCGACACCCGGCACGGGGTCCGGCGTCGGGGGGGAGAGGCGTACGGAGGGCTTGGCCAATGAAGGAAAGACTATCACGGGCGACGGGACAACGAGGCGACTCTTCCCGCCGCCCCCGCGAGTCCCCGGTGCCCGGCGAGCACACTGGAGGCACCTGCGTGTGCGGCACCTTCCCCACCGCCCACGACATCCCCGACTCGGGTGGCTCAGGGGGTGCAGGGCGGGGGGTCCCCATCCTCCTAGAGCAACGAGGGCTGACGGAGGAAACTGTCCTCGGGGAGCGGCCTCCTTGCCTGTTGACCACCACGTTCGTGACCCGGGGGAGCCGCCTTTCGGACACATGGTGCCCACGCCCCCCCCCCCCCGGGGCCTGTCCCGGGTCCCCCTGCAGGGCCGCGGGCACACCCAGGCGCCCCCGACACGGGGCTGCAGCAACGCCAGGCCGGCGCAGGCCTCCGACCTGTTTTAAGAGCGAGATGGAAACCGTTAGCTCCCGCTCTAATTTAACAAGCCCAATTTTATAAATAAGAGTGAATTTTCCCAGGCTATTATATCTAATTATGCATTTACATCAATTCACATTATGCGGTTGATGAAATGTTAATACCAAAGGCAATTTTCTGCTGACGGGTGGCATGGAGAAGAGCTTTCTTCACATTACAAGTCAATATTTTTGGAAATAATTACCCAGTTGCTCACTAGAGTCTGCACTGAGTCACCCAGTAGCTGCGTCTACACAGCCCCCCCCCCACTTGAGCTGCTACGAGGGGAAATCCCCGGATCGGAGAGGAAGCCAGGAGAGCCCAGGGGCGCCCAGGTGGGGGGTCCTGGGGGGCTGGCCGGCTCCACCGCGCCCGTCCCGCTGTCGTGCCGCAGGGCTCAGACTGTACCTGCAGGACGGGAGCGACCCCGGAGCCGCGTCCAGGGCGTCGGGCACTGGTGCCGTCAGCCCGTTGGCTCCAGGAGAGTCTACGGCAGGTTACTCTCTGCTGGGCGCTCAGCGGACGCACGGGACACAGCAGTGACGGCTACACGGGGGCCCTGATGGGCCTGGCCGGGCACCCCGGCCCCGACGGTCGCCGCGTCTCAGGACGGGCGGAGGCCCCGTAAGGGCCAGCCCCCAGCACAGAGCGCCGGCAACTCTTCCAGGGGACACCGTGGCGTCACCCAGGTGGCCGGGCAGGACGGGGTGGCAGCCGAGGTGGAGGGAACGGATGACCTGAGAACCAGCCCGAGGGTCGGATCACAAGTGCCCCGTCCATGGGCGCGAAGGGGGCGGAAGGCGCTGGGATCTGTCCGGGTGGGCTACCGGGAGGGCAGGCCGGTCACTAGGTGGACGTGACCGCCAGGTTCGCAGGCCCGGCTGGCAGGTTCCTGTGCACCATCCCCGCAGGACGCCACACACCCCGAGGACCCCCGTCTGGAGCCGGGGGGAGAGCCCAGGCCCCAGGGTCGAAGACGGCAGCGCCCGGCAGCTGCGCAGAGGCATCCAGCCCGCGGGGAGCAGGGGGGCAGGAAGGGGCAAGAGCGCGCCCACGCGAGCCGGGTGCACCGAGGGTCAAGGGGTCCCTCCGGCTTGAGAACATCGGCACCCGAGGGACCTTTCCAGGGCCGCTGCGGTGAAGGAACAGGGCGCTGGCCGGGCTGAGGGGCCACGGACAACGCAGATGGGGCCAGACCTGCCTCGGGGGGCGCAGGGAGGCAGGTGGGGGCTTGCCGCCTGCGCAGGAAGAACCGGGACAGGCCCTCACCCTGCAGCGAGAGGACCGGGCAGGCGCTGCAGGACCCGTGGGCCGGCTCCTCCTCCCGCGTGTGACCGGCCTCCCCATCCGCAGGTGCCACACGTCACAGGAGCGCTGAGGCTCACAGGTCCCCGAAGGCCCCGTCTCCGGCCGGGTCGCCCAGGCTTCCAGGGGAGGCCTGCAGGGGAGAGGGCGAGGGCTCCGTGGGGCTCCGGCTGGGGGCAGGGGTGCAGCTGGGGCTGGCGAGGAACAAGGCCTGGGGACCCGGGCGTGCTCCACCCACACGGCGGACGGGCCCTGGGGGCCAGGGCGTAGCCCCCAGACCCCGGATGTTTATCCTCCTGGTGGGACCAACATGGAAAAATTAGACCCTGCGTGGAAGCTGGATCACCTGGAGCCCCGAGCCCGGGGCCACATGGGTGGGGCGGGAGAGCAGGGGGGCCCGTCACGCTGCTGCCCAGCACCCCTCACTGCCCCTCACGCCTGGCATGTCCACCTGGGCCCCAAAGGCCTAGGAGAGAGACATGGGACCGCAGCCCCCGCCACACGGGCCACACGGGGACGGGAAGCACTTGAGGCATGGGGTGGACGGGGCAGGGTGGATGGGGCGGGTTGGATGGGGAAGGGCGGACGGGGTGGGGTGGACGGGGCAGGGCGGATGGGGTGGGGTGGACGGGGGAAGGTGGATGGGAGAAGGTGGATGGGGCACGTGGACGGGGCACATGACAGGGCAGGCATACGGGGCGCGCACATGGGGGGCTGTACGGGGCATGTGGACAGGGCCTGCCCGGACCCCCAGCCCCTCAGCCTCCCAGAGCAGCCAGGACGATGGGGACTGGCCAAGGGCACCGGGGCAGGGGCCAGCGTGCGTTTGCCATCCCAGGGCGATGAACAGCGTGGAACACAGGAGGAGGAGGAGGAGGAAGGGGCAGGAGGAGAGGGAGGGATGGGGGCGAGGAGAAGCCGGGAGGGGGTGGGGGCAGAGCTGGTCTCCTGCCTCCTGCTCGCCGCCTGCAGGTGCCTGGCTGTGGCGTGGCCCCCGCCTTCCTGCACCGCACGCCAGCCCCCCACGCTCACGCCCCCCATGCACACGCTGGGCAGGTGCGCCCCATGCACACCCATGCATGCTGGCCGTGCACGGGCGCCAGGCCGTCTGCACGCAGGTACACCTGTGCACTCACGTGTGCACACACGCCCCCCCATGCACGTGTGCGGAGACGCCCGGCGAGGCCCAGTGCTGGGGGGCTGTGCCGTCTCCGCACAGGCACCGTCCGCCCGTCTGTCGCCCTGCGCTCAGGTGCCGCCCACCCCTGCCTCCGCTCAGCTTGGCCGCGTGGCCTCCCCGAGGCCGCCCAGCTGCGGTCCCAGCAGCCCCGCCGTGTCCCTCTGGCCTCGGCACCCGCGGCACCGCGGAGCCCGTGGGGCAGGCCCGCGAGGACGCAGCAGGGAGCCGCGGCTGGTCTGTGGGGCTGGCCCTCCACCGGGACTCGGGGCGCTTGCCGGGCCAGGTCACAGCTCCGGATACCTCCCCTCAACGTGCCACAGGGCAAGCCCAAGGTGTGACCCACACCCTCCCAGCCGTCCGCCACCCGTGCCAGCTCCCCGGCCGACACGAGGACGAGGTGTCCCGCTGTCTGGGGACAGTGGGGCACCGAGCCAGACCGAGGAGGACCGGGCGCCAGTGCAGCCGGGGCCTGGGCCCGGCCCTGCCCTGCCTCATGCCGCTTCCCACGAGAGCACCCTCTCTGCGGCGCGTTTTTGTTGTTGCAAAGGGAAAAATGACATTTTGAAACATTACTGTGAAAAATTAATTTAGGTCTGGAGCATCAAAGACACTTTGCAAGCCAAACCAGGGCATTTTGTGGCTGGCGACCGCCCAGGTTTAAGCCCCGGCGCCCAGGGGAAGCAGGGGCCACCCCCCCTCACCGGCCCCCTGGGAGGCGACGCCGCAGGGCCGGGCCGGGACGGGACAGGACTCAGCCCCCGCTCCCAGGCAGGGTGACCTTTTGTCAACTTGGGACGGGAACACAAATCCACCGTCACTCGGCATCGGCCTTGATTGGATCAAAATCCCACCGGAACACGGGGGGGAAAGGCAATAAAACCTCCAGAATTGATATTAAACCGCTGACATTTCACACACAGCAGCTCTGGCAGCTGCCAGTCCACCGGCAGGAGGGACAAGGGGGCAAGTCCGCGTGAAGGTCACGGCGCTGCCGGGGGTGGGGGTGCTCCCGGGCTGGGTCAGCGGGCGGGGGGGGGGGGGGGCCAGCATGCTCAGGCCGCCGTGGGAGCCCCTGCCCGGGGTCCCGGCCCTCCCGGCCCCTGCATCCGCCCGGGTGCGCTAAGCGAGGGCGACGGGTGACCCCCGAACCCCTGGACCGGACGCGCAGCCACCCTGAAATCATCGAGGCCAAACCCGCAGCCGCCGCGTGTTCCCCTGACCCCCGGCTTTCCCCGCGGCGGCCCGGGGCGGGGAGCAGCCACCGACCAGGACAGAAGCAGGACGGACAGACGGACGGACCGGCCTCTGAGAAAGCCGCCGGCGGCACAGGCGGGAAGTGCCTGGGGTCCAGAGGGGCCAGGCCAGCGCGCTGTCCCTGCAGGTAGCCCCACGCGGGAAGGCTCCACCAGGAGGGTCGCGGGGCTCATGCCCAAGCCGGCCAAGGGCAGGCGCAGACCTGCGGCCCCGACCGGAAGGTGGGGAAGAGGCGCTCCCGCTCCGGGCGCCCACGGGGCTTCCCTGGAGGCGGCCAGTCCCCCGCCCCTCCACCCCACCCAGGGCAGACGCCACTGACCGGCTGGCGGGGCCCAGACGTGGCCCCAGGGTGCCAGTGCCCCCCGCCCCCGGAGCTGCCACGGGAAGCAGCACTGAGCCAGGCGTGGAAAGAGGCCCGGGGTCCGCTCAGCCTGTGCGGCAGGTCCTGAGCTGCTCCCGGGGCCCGGAAACGCCGGGGACTCGGCCCACAGTCACCACATGGGTCCCCCCACGACTGTGCACAAGGCCAGCTCGTGGACACGAGCCCCGGGAGCAGCAGCACAGGGGTCGAGGTGCCCGGAGGGGGAGCGGGGTCAACACTCGCCCGGCTTCCGGCACCGCGCCCGGGCCGGGGATCCCCAGGGTGCACGAGGCTGCTCGGCCCCGACAGACGCCTGGGGCCCGGGAGCATCCGCCCTGGGACCGTCCCACAGCAGCCTCACTGTGGTCTGGAGGGAGCCCGGAGCCAGACCCCGACCCCGACCCCGACCCCGAGCCCGGGGCCAACCCCTGGCCTGATCACCCGCCTCGCCCCGGAGGTGAAGCAGGCACACGGGCAAATAACGAGGTCTTATCTCAGACCCATCCGTCTGCACAGATCCGTGTGGCCCCGGCCTCTTAACTCCCCATAACGTCAAAGCAATTTTTGGTTAAGCGTACAGCCCGCCCTCTACTAAATTAAACTAATAGATCTGGTGGGAAATGAAACCCCAAGTGTACGGAGAATATTAAAAATCTAAAAACAAAGTCGTCCCGGGTCTGTAAGATTTACTTTGGCACAAGATCCCACGAACGCCACGCGGACGGGCTGTAATGAGGCCCACGGGGGACCCCCGGCTCCAGGCCGCCCGGGCAGCACCGAGACCCTCCTGCCCAGGCCGGCCCAGCGCCCCTGGGCGGGTTCACGAGGCACCGGGGACAGAGCCGCGGGGGCCGGAACCGAAATCCCATCGTCAGCTGGGGCACGGAGGCTCGGGGGCTTTTCCAGGCAGACCTCGGGGGCCAAGGCAGCTCCGGGGCGCCACGGCGTGGGGAGGGGCGGGGAAGGTGCCCCTAGACCTGGGCACCGAGGGGCTCACCCTGAAGCCCCCGCGCCCAGCGTGCTGCTGGTCGTCAGCAGCTCTCGAGAGCAGGGGGAAGAGCGGGGACGGGGGCGCTCGGCACAGGCCCCTCTCGGAGTCCAGACAGGGCGCGGCCACCCTCCGCTGCTGCCGGCTCCCCGCCTGTCCCCCCAGGGCTCCCTGCTCCCAGCCCTACCTCACGCCGCCATCCCTGGGCTCTGCTGCTGGCCCTCCCCGGCTCCTCGGGGCCCCGGGTCTCCCCCCTGCACGGGCCGCTGCTCCCCTGGGATCCTGACGCATC
Organism: Vulpes lagopus; assembly: GCF_018345385.1. NCBI lineage: Eukaryota > Metazoa > Chordata > Mammalia > Carnivora > Canidae > Vulpes > Vulpes lagopus. The sequence goes on along the minus strand of NC_054825.1, from coordinate 178,504,202 downwards.
CTAACCTCGGGCCACTGACCCCGCCGCTCAAGTTCCTCTCGCGGGCCCGAGCCAAAGGGCCACACATTCAGAGGTTGGACCAGGGGGGACCCAGCCCCCCAGCTCCCTGAAGTTGCCCGGGACCCGCACCCGACTTGACCTCGCTAAGCTGCAAGGCCAGGACCGGGGCGCTGTCCTGTCCACGTCTGAATGCCACTGCTCCGGGCACACAAAGGCCCACGTGGCTGGGAGGCCACACGCGCCCCGGCCGGCCCCGTCCTGCCAGCCCCACCGCGCACACTCCACTTAGGAGCCCCGGCCGCCTGCTGCCCTCCAGCCGCCCCGCTCGCCGACCCCGGGCCTCCACCCTGGCCAGGTCGTCTGCCTCTCCCAGTCTCCGCCCAGCTGACCGCGTCGGGTCCTCCTCTGTCCCCCGGGGCTCCCTCCAGGTAAGCAGGTAAGCGTGCGCCGAGGGGCGTGTAGGTGCACGTGCGCGTGTGGGCGGCGGGTTGCGTGTTGCACACAGCTAAGAGCATCAGGCTTAGGGCTGATTTCTTCGTTGCAGGTGTACCTCTGCCCTCTTCTGGGCTGAAATGCAGGTTCCCTGCAGGCAGGAGGCTACGGACTCCCCCGCGGGCAGCACGCCTCGGAGTCCACGCCTGCCCGTACGAGCCGGCTCAACCCAGACGGAGCTCTCAGGCAGGCGGGCCGGATAGGCCTCGAGGTGAAGCAGGCTCTGCCTGGAGTTGCCCCCCTCCTTGCGTCCCTCCAGGCAACCCGCAAGCCCAATCAATCCTGTCTATGACAAGCAAACAAACAGCCCCAGGCGCAGGGCACCCGGCGCAGTGACACCAGCACAGCAGGACAGGCCAGACCCAGGGCTGCAAAAGCCAGGCCTGCTTCTGGGAGCCCGTGGACAGGGGCACCTGCCTCCCCGGTGGCCGGAGGACCCTCCCGTCTGCACGTGATGCAGTGGCTGGAGCCCAGCTGCCATCCTCTGGGAAGGGAAGAGGACAACAGGAACCTCCCCCATGTCCCTCCCCAAGGGAGCCAGTCATCGGCTCCTCCCCACCGTCCAGGGCACGGCAAGGGCCACCCCGCGCCCCCTGCATCTGGAGGAGCTGACCTCGCGTTTGCCCCGGGTGGTCCCCAGGCCTCAGGCCTTTATCCCCTGATGGCGAAGCCCAGGGAATGACTCAACTGGCCAAAAACACAGGCCCCCATAAATCTAGCGTTTTTCCTTCAGGCTGTCGGGTACGCAGAGTGCGCCGGGATTATCGATAGAAAAGTTTATGGATGGGCCACATCTTAACATCAAAATACATTACCCCGAATCAATGCTGCTGTACCACGCGCTACGGGGAAGACAGGAAAGGTCGGCCGAGGCAAGAACGTGGAAACCAAAACTCCGAGAGGACCTGAACATTAAAATAAATACATTTTGAAAGTGAATTCCAGGAAAGACATTCACTTAGGGCTGTCACGGAAGGGGCCTTCGGGAAAGCTGGGCAGTCCCTTCAAACTGAAGTGCCTCCGAGAGGCCACGACTCTGTCCCCGGTACAAGGAGCACAGGCAGCGCGAGCCGGGGAGGGTGGCTCAGGGACACGGAGGGCCTAATGGCCACGCCACAGGCCGTCCACCCGCAGGTCCCAGTTCACAGTGACCCTGCAGGCATCTCGGGGCCCGTGAATGGAGAGACAAGAGGAAAATCCCTGCAGCCCGGAGGACATCGTCTGTCCCTGCCTACGGATGAAAGGTCAGGACTGGAGCTGTAGCGGCTCCAAAATGCTCTCAAAAGTCCGTCAGTGGGCAACCAGCCTCACTTCACATGACCAACGTGTCCTCCCAACGGGGCACCTTTGTGGGAGCCCAAGGGACAGAGGCAGGGGTGAGCGGGGTGACTGCGTCCGCAGAGAGACGTTTCCTTCTGAGAACAGGAGAACCCACACACGTGCTCCGTCCCACGCGCCTGTTTAGAGCCGCCCGATGCGACTCAAGACGCAGCGAGAAGGCACCAGCTCCCCTGCGGGGTTGGGGGGAGACAAAGTGCCCCTTCCGGCCCCTTCCGGCCACAACTAACACTCCTGGCCGTGGCACGTGCTGAGCTGAGCGGGGCCTGGCCCAGCTGGGGTCAGAGACACGGGGCCCAAAGGCGCACCTGCTGCCCTCGCCTCGGCGACGGGGGACCGAGGAGCAGACGGTCCCCGGACACAGAACTGCGGGCGCCCCCCAACCAGCCGTGAGGACGCCGCAGGGAGGGTCCCGTCCGCCCCAACCAAGGGCAGAGGGGCGCTGCTCTTCACACACACTCCGGGTGCAGGGACCAGAGCCGCACCCAGAGCGCAAACATTTGAGTGTTTTGTTCAGAAATCGGGCCCCAGACGAAGACAGAGCTGGGCCGCAGGGCTCTGCCGCTCACCAGCTTGCGGCCTGGGGACCTGGGAGCTCTGAGCTTCAGCCACAGCAACTCGAAGGTGCAGTGAAATCGGCCTCCACCCCCGCAGGGCAGTGACGGGTCAGGTGAGTGTTCACTCGCTTGCTCGCTCGTCCCCCAAGTACTTATCGGGTTTACTCTGCGCCAGACCCGGTGTAGGCGCAGGGGAGCCTCGTGAACAAACCAGCAGAGGAGCCCCAGCCTCGTAGAGGCTGCAGGCCACGGACGAGAAGCACGGTGGATGCGGATAGGTGAGGACATCACCCAGCCTCTGCCGGAGGGCGGTCAGTACCAAGGAAAGGAGCAAGAGGAGAGCGGGTGAGGGAGTGCTGGGGGCCGGGGCCTGCAGACGGCCCAGGGCCTCGTTGAGAAGGCGGCTGCTGAGCTAAAAGCAGAGGAACAGGACGCTTGGCGAGCCAGGTCCGGGGAAGGAGCATCCCGGGCAGATGACGCGGCTGGGGCAAAGGCCCTGGGGCGGGAGCACGGCGTGGTGCGCTGGAGGAAGGAAGCCGGGCGGCCATGGAGAGAGCAGGGAAAGGACAGAAAACCCACGACGAGCACCGTGCGGTGGAGCGGCAGAGAGGGCTGCGGCTGGGCCTTGTCAGCCGCTGCAGAGGAGCGGAAAGGGTGGCTTGATTGTCCCGGTGGGGACTAACGCCAGGGAAGGGTGCACCCGGCGCCTGGTACCCGAAGAGCAGGTGAAAGGATGGCCGTGACCCTCCTTGATGGTAACACCAATACACCTGCCCCCCCCCCCCCCGGTGCTGCAGGGTCGGAACACTCAGGTCTCTGGGGGAGCCGCGGTGTAGCCCTCCGGCTGCGTATCCCCGACGGCTGGCCATTCGTCTCTGCTTGGGTCTGGCCTCAGAGCAGCACACGGCTGCCACTTGGGCACCTGCTGTCCCCCAGGGGTAGCCCTCGCCACCAGAGCCCCGCCTGCCGTCTGCTGTCGGTGCCCCCAATCCACTTTCCTAGAATGCCATCAAGGGCCTGAGCCTCTGCAGCACAGTGCAAGCCTGCCCCCTCCCTTCAGAAGCCGAGGACAGCAGTGGGGCCTGCGGGGTCTTCCTTTTGGCAACCCGAGGTAGGATTTCTTTTTTTTAAATATTTTTTTAAATTTTTTTTATTTATTTATGATAGTCACAGAGAGAGAGAGAGAGAGAGGCAGAGACACAGGCAGAGGAAGAAGCAGGCTCCATGCACCGGGAGCCCGACGTGGGATTCGATCCTGGGTCTCCAGGATAGTGCCCTGGGCCAAAGGCAGGTGCCAAACCGCTGTACCACCCAGGGATCCCCACCCCCCCAGGTAGGATTTCTAAGGGAAAGCGGGCCCTGGGGGGATGAAGGACAAGCAGCTGGCAGCTGCCTCCTCGGGTTGGAGTCCCCGCCGGGGAACTGTAGGAGAGGAAGTCCCTACACACCCACAGACCTCGGCATACAAGGGCTCCCGAGCCGAGCAGCAGTGGCCCGAGGGGTGGCAATGACTCCTGGGTCACAGCTGGGGGTGCTGAGAGCGGGGCCAGGCAGGGCAGAGGGCTCAGTGTCCAGGGGCATCCCGCGGGAAGGGCAAGACTTGGGAAGGGACTGAGGGCAGCGGGCGGCAGCCGGGAGGTACCTGCCCTGGGGCTCGACTCCCAGCTGCGGGCGGGGAAACTGGTGAAGCAAGGAAAGGAGCTCGGCCGCCCGCTGCGGCCTCGCCCTCCCTCGCCCCTGCCCGCCCGCTGCAGCCTCGCCGTCCCTCGCCCCTGCCCGCCCGCTGCGGCCTCGCCCTCCCTCGCCCCTGCCCGCCCGCTGCGGCCTCGCCCTCCCTCGCCCCTGCCCGCCCGCTGCGGCCTCGCCGTCCCTCGCCCCTGCCCGCCCGCTGCGGCCTCGCCCTCCCTCGCCCCTGCCCGCCCGCTGCGGCCTCGCCCTCCCTCGCCCCTGCCCAGGACTGGCCCCGAGGTTCCAGCCTGGAGGTGAGCGACCCAGAAACCCGAACCCGCAGTTGGGGGCTCCCACGGGGCAGGAGGCACGGGAGACCCCGGCGAGGCGGGACTCGCCCCTGCAGCCCGGTGCCCGCTGGAGCCACGCGCGGCCGGTCCGTGGGGGTCAGGCTGCCCCCCCCCCCGCCCCCCTCCCCGCCCAGGGCTCCGGGAGGCTGCGGGGACGGTCGGGGGCGGGGCAGGGGCGGGGCAGGGGCTGCGCAGCGGCCTCCCGCCCCCGCCCGGGACCCCGGGGACGCAGCCCCCCCGCCCCGCCCCGCCCCTGCCGTCACTCGGCCTCGGCCTCGGCCCGCTCTGCGCTCCCCACCCGCACCTGCTCCCCGGGTTAGGCTCGGGCACTGCGGCCCCGGCGCCGCCCCCGCCCCCCACCCCGGCCCCGGACCAAGCGCGGTGCGGCTCCTGGCCCAGAGCAGGGGGGAGGGGGGCTGCGGGGACGGCGCGCGGGGCAGGGGGCCGCGGGGGCAGGGGGGCCGCGGCCAGGGGGGGGGCACCCCCGCGGGGTGGGGAGGGGGAGGGGAGGGGAGGGGAGGGGAGGGGGGAGAGGGAGTGGGGAGAGGGAGGGCGCGCGCTCCGGGGCGGAGCGGGGAGGGCGCAGGGGCGGGGAGGGCGGGCTGCGCTCCAGCAGGAGCCGGGTCCCTCCGGGCGCCCCCGCGGGGTGGGGGGGGGGGGGGGGGGGAGGGGAGGAGGAGGGGGCGCGCTCCGGGGCGGGGTGGTGCCGCGTGGAGGCGGCTGGCGCGCAGGCACTGACCGCCCCCTCCCTCCCCCCTCCCTCCCCCCTTTCCCCCTCCCTCCTCTCTCCTCCCCCCTCCCCCTCCCTCCTCCCCCCTCCCTCCTCCCCCTCCCTCCTCCCCCCGCCCCGCCCCTCCCCGCCCCGCCTCCCCGGGCTCCGGCCCGCCCCTCCGGTCCGCTGTGCCCGCGCGGGGTCCGCCGCCAGGTGTGCGCGCCCCGGCTGAGCCCCAGTGGCCCTGCGGACGCGGCGGCGGCGGCACCGGCGGGCGGGGCGGGGGCGGCGGCAGGTCCCGGCGGGACATGGGTCCCGGGGCGGCCCGGCCTCCGCGCGGCGCCCCCGGCACAGCCTGAGCCGCGCCCCGCGCCCCGCGCCCCGCGCCCCGCACGGCCGGACCGACCGCACCGCCGCCCCCGGGCCCCGCGCCCCGTCCTCCGGGCGAGCGGGAGCCGCGGGCTGCTTGGCGCCGGGCGGGCGGGCGGGCGGGGCGGGCATGGCAGGCTCCGAGGCGCCGTAGCCCGAGGAGCGGGATGGAGCAGCGCGGCCGGCCCGGCGCCCTCCGACACCTGCCGCCGCTGCTGCTGCGCGCGCTGCTGCTCTGCGCCGCCCACGGTGAGTGGGGACCCGCCGGGGTCGCCGGAGGTCGCGGGGGGATGGGGGGAGGTCGCTGCTCGGGTCCCCCCCGCCCCGCGGCCCCCCGGCCTCCCCCAACTTTGCCGGCGCCCGGGCCGCCCTGGGGGTGGGGGGGAGCACGCGGCCCCCGCCCCGCACCCGGTCACGCCTCTCCCCCGCGCCCCAGCTACGTTCACCGAAGTCCCCCAGGACGTGACAGTCCGGGAGGGAGACGACATCGAGATGCCCTGCGCCTTCCGGGCCCGCGGAGCCGCCTCGTACTCGCTGGAGATCCAGTGGTGGTACCTCAAGGAGCCGCCCCGGGAGCTGCTGCACGAGCTGGCGCTCAGCGTGCCCGGTGCCCGGAGCAAGGTAACCCGCAGCCTCCGGCGCCCGCGCTCCCGGGCTCAGGCCACTCGGCCGGGGTGACCGGGGCACGGCGGTGCCGGGGAGCAGCCCGTCTCCCACCCTCCCCTTCCCCACCGCACCTCCAGCGGCAGCACGAATCCTCGCAGTCCCGTCCCTTCTCCTTTCCCCTAAGGAGCTGCAGCCTCGCCCCACAAAAGCAGCCCCTCTTCCAGCTGGCCCGCTCCTGCTCGCCGCCGTGGCCCCAGTCCGCTGGGAGCTGGGCCGGGAAGGGAGACCGCTCCGTGGGGCCGGGGCCTTCCCTGCCCTCTGCTGCTCGGACGTCCCCAGGGCACGGGGCCGGGGACTTAAGCTCCCTGGGCCGGGATCCAGAGGCCGCCGGAGCACCCCCAGCCCCCACAGGGTGGGAGGGAAGGCCCCCACTGTCTGTCCGCCTCCTAAGCCAGCGTCCCACATACACTCTGACACGCACACACACGTACCAGCCTCTCCCCGGGGTCCCACCCAGAGTTACTGCTCACGTCTCCCTGTGCGTCCTGTCCAGATACACGGGGCCTCCATCCAGCTTTCCACGGGGGGTTAGAGACGCACAGCAGGGAACGAGGACGCTCCGGGGCAGGGAGATGAGCCTTTTCCCACCCTGGTGGCAATCCAGCCCGTTCTCTTGCCGGCAGGTGTGCCGGGGCGGCCCCTCCTCGGCCAGGCACCACGCGAGTCCAAGCCCTGCTTCCTTCCTTCCGGGTAAAACTCCAGGAAATCCTCGCATCCTCCCTGCCCCGCTCAGCCCGGCCGCATCCCGCGCCCCGGCGAGCCCCAGCCCACCCACGGAGAGGCCCCTTGCCGGAGGCGCGTCTGAGTTCCCGGAGCCTGAAGGCCGAGAGCCTAATGTGTCTCTCCCCCTCTTTGCATTTTAGGTAACGAATAAGGATGCAACTAAAATCAGCGTAAGTGTGGAGCCCAGCGCGGGCCGCGGGAGACCCCTTCTGGCCGCTTCCCGCCCCACACCTTCCTCCCTCCTAGGCCGGGCGCCCGCTCCTGGGCCGCGCTCGCAGCCCCGCATTGCCGGCTGCTTGGCGGGTCGGGGCGCCATCTGTCGCCGCGAGCGGAATCGGTTCGCTTTTGTGCAAATCAAGGGTCTCGGGCTTGAGTCTCCTTCCTCCGTGCGGTTCGGTGCTCACCTGTAAAACTCTCCTCGGTCCGGCGGGAGCGCTCAGGCCCCTGCGGTCGCGTCCCGTCCCCTGCGGGCTCATCTCCTAGCAACTAGAGCGCGCTGCCCCCCAGCAGGCGGTGACCGTCCGCCAACCCGTGGGCCTCCCCCTGCCCCCACCCCCAGGCATGCAGCCACCCGGTGCCCAAGAGGCGCCCTCCCTCCGCCGCAGCCTTCTCCTCGGCCTGGGTTTTGGGTGCCGGCGCCGGATTCTGTAGGCTGGTGTGGGGAATGGGGTGGGCGGGGGTCGCGGGGCTCAGAACTCCGGGGATTTGCGCCGGGGCTCTCCCAGCTGGAGCGTGGAAGTGGCCACCAGGCCTCAGTTCGGAGGGCAGGGCTCCGAAGTGGGTGCTTGCCGGCGTGTCCTCCAGGCCGCCGCGGAGGCGCCTTGCAAGGCAGTGGGCCGGGGACCCAGCAGCAGCCTCAGCGCCGCCTGCCGCCTCCTCGGGAGGGCAGAGGGTTAGCTGCGAAGGGCTGGGGGCAGGTATTTATTGACACGTGCTCTGGGGAGTGGGGCGGCCGTGGAGTAAAGGAGCGAGGGTGCAGATGTGCGGACACGTGGGTGCTTAGCCGCAGGAGGCCCGCCTGGACTGCTCCAAGGTGCAGAAGGGAGGGAGGACGGATGGGTCCCAGGTTCCGCAGCTCTGCAAGGCAGAAGCCGGGGGCGGGGGGTGCAGCATGGTGCTTCACTTAAGAGGACGTGGACACGACGAAACGGGTAGGGCCGTCCAGGGGCCAGTCAGGGCTGGGCGCCCCGTGCCCCTGGGGAGGCACGGAATGAAAGGAAACCGGGTGGCCAGGGGCACACGTGCGTCCGGGAGGTGTTGGAGCGCTGCCCCCGGGGGCCCAAGGCCGGGGTGGGGGCTCCCGGCCTCTGACCCTGCCCCTGCTCTCTTGCAGACCGTGCGCGTCCAGGGCAACGACATCTCGCATCGGCTGCGGCTGTCGGCCGTGCGGCGGCAGGACGAGGGCGTGTACGAATGCCGCGTGTCCGACTACAGCGACGACGACACGCAGGAGCACAAGGCCCAGGCGCTGCTGCGCGTGCTCTCGCGCTTCACGCCGCCCAACATGCAGGCCGCCGAGGCCGTGTCGCACATGCAGAGCAGCGGCCCGCGCCGCCACGGCCCCGCCAGCGCCGCTAACACCAACACCGTGGGAGCCACCAGCGGCACGGGCCGCGCCACCTCCGACCCCGGCCGCGGCGACAAAAGCCCGCCCCCGGGGAGTCCTCCCGCCGCCCAGAGCCCGGGAGTCCCTGAGGCGGCAGCCGCCTCCGCAGCCCACACAGCCACCACCACCGTCGCGGCCGCGGCATCCTCAGCGTCACCGCCACGGGGTCAGGCGGCCCTTCTGTGCCACCGGCGCGGCTCAGGTAAGGGCAGGTGTGGGTGGGGAGCCCTGGCGGGGGGGCGGGGTGCCCTGGCTCGACCGCGGGTTGCTGGCACCCCGGGGTGCGCCTGGGCCAGGCCTTCCGCAGCGCAGCCCACTTGCCTCCTGCTGTTTCCGGAGTTGAGCGCGTATGAAGGCGGCGGGGGCGCCCTGTGCCGACCTGGGTGCAGCGGCGCCCGCGGTGTGGGAGCCCTGTCTTGAGCTTGGAGGACCCGCCCGTTTTCTCCCGGAGACGTCAGGGCCCAGAGGGCGGAGGACTAGCGCCCAGGGCGGGAGGAGCTGGTTAGAAGGCGGCGGCAGGAACGCGGAGACCTCAGACAAGGCTGTGGGCGCCGGCCTGGCCGGGAGCCTCTGCTCCCCCCGCTGCGTCCACAGTGGTCCTGGGCCTCTCCGCGGGTGGGGAGAGAATGGAGCCTTGTCCCGGACAGGAGGGCACCCCGAGGCGAGCACCTGCTCTCCCAGGGAGCTGCAGGGGCTGGAGGCATGGGGGGCAGGCAAGAGGGGGTCAGAGCACAGGGAGGGGACCAGGCTGACTGCCAGGCCGGGCCGCTCACTCCGGGCAGGAGGCTTTGTGGAGGGAGCCAAGGTCTACTGCGGGGAGGGACCTCCTCCCGAGGCCTCCCCCACTCCCTTTGCCCACGCGAAGGTGGGCCTCAGACTCAGGCCACCTCCAGCCATCACCCTCCGTGTCTGATTTTAGGCCGGGAACTCCCTTTCTGAGCCTCCCCCCGGCCCCCCATCCCGGCTGGTTTGGATGCTTAGTCCCAGAGAGGCCGGCTCTCCTGGCTTTGCAGCACCAGACGCCTGGGCTGTGCGACGTGGGTAACCGTGCCTGTGGGATGGGGCGCAGCACTGCGCCCGACGCTCATGCTCCTGCAAGCGTAGGCCCCCCACCAGCCGTTCAGAGCTCGTCCGGGATGCAGGCTCCCGGGCTCTCCTGCTGAGCGTGAGGCGACGGCCACCCCAGCCTATCTCCCCGGCTGAGTCTGAGGCCTCCCAACAGTCGACACCCGACCCGTCCGTCCAGTTTCTCACTCCATCACAGGGCCCTCTGGGGGCCTCCCTGTGCAGCCTCGTCCCTCTTGGCCCCCTGCAAGGCGTCCCCCCAGGCTGTGGGAGAAGGTGGGTGAGCTGCGACCGGGGGAGGGCGTCTCCCCAAACAGCCCTGACCTCCCGCACCTGACTCGGCCTTTTCTCTCCCCGTGTGAGTGTGTGAGTGCAAGACAGCACCGGCTGCCGTGACAGATAGACCCTGAAGTGCCAGCGGCTCAGCACAATGCAAATGTGTTATTTCTGTGCTGGGGGGGGGGGGGTTGTGTTCCCTGAATTCATTCAGGGAGCCAGGCTGACCCACACTCTACCGTCTGCAACAAGTGGCCCCGGAAGCAACGCTTCTTGATCCAGTTTCCCGAGGAAACGGGCCCTGATGCTCTAGGGCGTGCGTTGCGTGCAACGAATTGAGACGCGTCGTTCTTGGAAACCTGAGAGATCGGCCTCTGGAATCACTCGGGCGGGGGTTGTCGTCTCAGGGGAAAGCCCTTGTAGAGGACGGCAAGGCAGGCTGTCCAGCAAGAGCCAGGCCCACACGGGGTAAATGTTACTTGTGCTCGCTTTTTGGCCAGAGCTGGGTCACGTGGAGCAACAAAGAAGCAAGGCAGGAGGGGGAAACGGGGCGACCCCAACCCTGAGTCTTGTCTCTTCTCGGTGGAAGGGGAGCCGGAGTCTGCGGGGAGGGAGCGGCCTCTGCCTAGCACAGTCAGGCTCCTCGTTGGCTTGTAGAGCCACTGGCTGGAGGGCGCTCGGGACACAAACCCAACCGCTCAGTGCCCTGGGCCCCAGCGAGGAAACCCCGTCTGGAGCCCGTGAGCAGAGCGGCGGCCAGGGCAGTCCGGAGGCCGGTGAGCGCTCCTCCAGCAGGTGGGGGCATCTGCGCGGGTGTCCTCATCTGGAAGGTGGACAGGAACCTGGGGGGTGGGGTGGGAATCCCGGGCCTCGGGGGCGCTCGGAGTGGGGGTGTCCGTGACGTGTTCGCTATCGTCCAGGCGGCCGCCGCGCCCCGCTCTGGCTGGGGGCGGGGGGGGGCAGCGAGTGGTCGGCCGAGGGAGCCCGCGGTGCCCTTCCAGCGGAGGCCAACCAAGGGTCCCGTGAAAAAGATGTTTGAGGGTGAACTCGGGAGCGTTCGCGGAAGATGTTGATGAGACGGAGGCCGCAAGCTCACTCTGCTTGACTGTCCCTCTCCCCCTGGCCGGGACCCTGGCGCCCTGAGCCCACCAAGGCTCATCTGACCCCTGTGCCTGGACGGCGCCGACCGCCCGACTCTGGGCTGGCTGCAGCGGGGCGCCGGGGTGACTCAGCCCCACCTGGGGCCCGTCCGTGGACGGGGGCACAGACAGTGCCCTTTTTGGAAGATCTGGAGGTCCTCGCGGCTGTTGGGCTCTGGTGGCACAGCACCCAGGACCTCCCACACGTGGGCCTTGGGCCCTGGCCAGCCGCGGGGCAGCTCTTCAATGTCCCTGCAGATCGGGGCAGCAGCCAGGCTGGGGCTCCTCCACCCCCCCCAAGGGCTGGCTCGGAGCACAGCAACTGGCTCCCACCCGGTGCCTGGCCCCTGAGGCCTCTGTCACCCCGAAACCGTTGCCAGCTCCGGAACAGGGCAGGAGCCATGTAGACACGTCTCAGAAAGAACCCCGAGTGTCCTTGTAGGTCCCGTCGTTCGAAGGGCCGGAAGGTGGGCAGGACGCCTGCCGCCTCCATCTCCACGGGAAGGTGTCGGGAGTCGTGGTGCTGCAGGCCCTTAGCGTCCCGCTCTGGGCGTGGAGCCGCGCGTGAGCAGACCCCTCATCCACACACACGCCCTCGGTGCCTTGATCCCAAGGAGGGACCCCTGCCGTCCTACAAGCCCCATGCTGCCCGCCGCCCAGGGCCACCCGGGTTTGGGGCTGCGGGTGGGACAAAGCCTGAGGTGGTGCTTCGAGCGCCGGCACCGATCCCCCTGCCCCGTAGGGCCATGCCGGGAGCAGCATGAAGTCCTGAGCCTCCCTGGGGCCCAGAGCCGCCGGGGAGCGTGACACAGTGGCCTCAGGGTCCCTGCAGCCTCTAGGGCAAGGGAGCACCAAGGACTGTCACCGCTGCTGGTCGGCACGAGCGTCGTCAGCGCTCACCAGGCAGGGTGCTGGCAAGGCAGGTGGCGCTTCCAGGCAGGGCCCCGGGTGTGGGCAGGGCTAGGGCACCAGCCAGGGGTGGGAGCCAGTCTCCAGCGGGGTGGCCGTGGGAGCCTTGAGCGCCCCCCTGCCACCGGGTGCCCGGGCCTCACTCTCCTGCTGCCCCCAGCTCCCGTCAGCGCCCCTCACTGGCCAGACCCCCCCGAGTGCCTCGGGCAAGGGCACCGGCTGGACGGCGGGGCTGGGGGGCACCAAGTGCTAAGCCAGCGCTCAGGGGGAGCACGGACCCCGGCCCGCCCGGCCCCGGGACACTCCGCTCCAGGCCTGGGGCAAGTGGACGCTGTGGCCGCTTCAGAATGACAGTCCCGGCCCCCAGCACCGTGTCTGCGCCCGGAAGAGAGCCGGAGGCGTCCCAGACCACGCTGTGCCCCCCCCCCACCGCCCGCTGGTCAGGCAAGCGACCTCGGTGATGCCCGGGCCCGGGGCCAGGGGGCCACCGACTTGGATCCCTGTCCTTCAGCTCCTGCCCGGCCAGCCCCGAAAACCCTTCTTGCGCCCCTTACGCGCCCAGCACGGCCACGTACGTATTTGCGCTAAAAGTTCGTGTGCACAGACTCATTCGTTTCACGTCTCATTTGTCAAGAGACGTTTTGATTATTTGTGCTTAAAAATAACACGGGCTGGATTAGCACAGCAGAGCTGGTGCAGGAGACCAGGCCCCTTCGTAGCCACGTCCTCGTACATCTGGCTCCTAATTAATCTGAACGCTGACCTATTTTTTTATGAACACTCTGTTGCTGATTGCCGTTTCTAGAGGAAAAAAAAGAGAGAGAGAAGAAAAAAAAAACAAAACAAAACAGGGCATCTTGCACTCAAAGCCTTCTCATCGGGAAGGGCGCCGGCGGGCGCCGCGGTGGAGCCAAGTGCGGCCTCACAAGAACAGTTTGCACCTGAATGGCTTGCGGGTTGGCAGGAGGCCCCCTCTGCGGGGACAGGGACGGGACGGATGGGGCTCAGCTCTGTGGCTAATTAGCCTCAAGGCTCCAGCTCCGGGGGAGGCGCCCTGGGCCCTGCCGAGAGCCACCCGACGTGGCCAAGCACTGCCTGGCGCCCGCGGAGCCCTGGCCCCGTATCTCAGGGACTAATGAGAGGATGACAGCCAAGGCCTGGGTGGGCCGGCCTCAGGGAGCCTCGGAGGGGAGCATCCTTGGGTGTCGCCACGGCGACTGCAAACCATGGCCGGAGGGGGCAGTGGACAAGGTGCAGGCGCTCACTCCCCACCCGGGGCCCCGTGGACGACGAAGCTGGTGGAAATGGTGCCCGTGTGGCCTGAGAGAAGCTCCGCGGGGCTGGGAACGCGTCCAGCGGGGCCAGCGGGGCCAGGCGACCGTCCCCTGGCGTTCCCTCCGCCCCGGACCCGCGAGGACCCCAACCATTGCCTCCCATAAGCAGCCCCGTGCAGGGATTATAATGCAAGAGAAGATAAATCTGGCAACATGTGTCCTGGGGAGGAGAGGGCGAGGCCCCCTGAGCATCCCCGAAAGAGAAAGTTGAGGGATTTCACAGGGAAAACGGCTGAGCCTCAGCGCTGGCGGGGGATGCCCGCATCCTCTCCGGCGGCCACCACCGCGCGTGAGTACTGGCCGCGGGGCCCACCGTCCCTCGTCGGCCAGGGCGTGGTGGCCGTGAGCGGGACCCGCGGACCCCGCTCTGCAGCATCTCCACCACGGGCTGCGTCGGCGGGAGTCCCCAGAGGGGTAGCCCTAATCCAGCGGAAGCAATCCAAGGAGGCCTCCTGGAGGCAGTGTGCAGCTGCTAAGGATGGGAAGAGGCACCGGGGCTTTGTCCTCCTGCTCTGGTCGGTCCTGGGCCAGCTGCTGGGAGCCCCGGCCCATCCTGTGCCCTCGGGGAAGTCACACACAGGGACTGGCCTTCGCCTCCACTGGGTGGTTAGCCGGCGGGCCCTGTGGCCACTCTCCCCCCACAAGGGACAAAGTTAGGGACAAATCAGGCCCCCTGCGGGCTGCAAAGACGACAGTTTACTGAGCACGGCTTCTGTGCCACACACGTCGCCCGCCTGGCTGCCCAGCCTCTGTCCATCACCCAGCCGGCCCCGTCCCCGACCCCGTCCCCGGCCGGGAGAGGAGAGCCAGCCTTTCCGAACGTCACCGGGAGCCGAGCCCACCGACGAGCTTCTCATTAAAGACGCCGGGCGCAGGCTTCTAAAGCTCCAGATGTGAAGGTTCCCCACCCCGCCGGAGCATCTGTGGGGATAAATGAGGTCAAGTGCTTCTGTAACACGACGCTGATGGGCCGTGCCCGCGTGGACCGGGCCAGGCCCGCTGCGGCCTGAGCCCCTGAGCTTCCCGGAGACGCCGCCCGGCCCGACACGTCTGTGCGGCACCGGAGGGGGAGCAACACGCTGCTGTCCTTGTCCGCTCGGGCTTCGCTGACGGTCACAGGCTCCTCCCGGGAGCTCGCCCCCGGGCCTGGGAAGCTGCCCTCTGTCTGACGGAAGGGCGGGGGAGGGTGCCGGCTGGCCACGGCCCGGCCCCTGTACCCGCTGGTCCCTTCCTGCTCCTCCAAGGCTGACAAACATCCCTCCCAGGGGGCGTTGGAAGGCACCGGACCAGCTCGGGCTCCTCGGGCCGCAGTGTGGCTGCTACTGCCCAGCCCCTCGTTCAGATACCTGCATGGTGCGCCCCGCGACGGGACCCACAGGCAGTTCCCGGCCGCCGTGTTGTGCCTCATCACTCCCTGGACCGAAGTATCAAAGCTGCTGTGACTGGCTTCGGGGGGCCCCGGTCTGCACGACGCAGGGCCCAGGTAGAGATTCCGGAAGCCTGTGCCCCCCTGCCATCCGCGCACGGGCCACCCCTGCAGGCTCTGCTCTGTCCAGCTCAGGAGGGACCGCCCTGCCGGGAGGGCTGCCACCTGGGGAGAGACGCCCGAGGTCCGTGGAGGCCGAGTACGCACAGGGCGCTGCCTGGGTGCTCCCAGCTGGACGCCCAGCGTGCGCCAAGGACGAGCCCGGGGGACGTGGGCTGGCCCGTTCCCCCGGGAGCTGCCCCCTGCGGTGGGACAGACAAAGCGCTAACCCCAAAGAGGCCGAGGGCAAGTCGGGAGGACGTCTTCCTCGCCGCCTCCGTCCTGGCACTTCCAGTGCTCCTCACTGTTCAGCCTGCCCGGTCTGGGCCCCGCTCGGCCCCGGCCTCCGCGATGGCGCGGTACGTGCCCTCCTAACCCTCGCGACTACCGTGCTTCCCGTC
The DNA here is from genome assembly GCF_018345385.1 of Vulpes lagopus. Lineage (NCBI taxonomy): Eukaryota > Metazoa > Chordata > Mammalia > Carnivora > Canidae > Vulpes > Vulpes lagopus. The sequence continues at coordinate 178,489,072 of NC_054825.1, read as the reverse complement.
TTCCACGGGAGTCCAGCTGCTTGGACTCGAATCCTAAGCCCTGCACCCCGACGTCCGCGTGCGCCGTCATGCGGGTGGTGCCCGTCCCATGGAGGATCCACGGGCAGAGCGGAGCTCGGGGCCTGGCACCCACACAGTGCTGCTTAGATGTTGCCTCTCGTCCCCATCTTGGGCGAATGCCGTTGACTGTCCGGGGTCGTTCCGTGGCCTGTGACCTGAGGCCTCGCTCCAGGGCATTTCTGCCGCTGCCCATGCCGGGAGCACCACGGAGCGTGATAGAAGGGAGCCCCGAGCTGCAGAACAGAAAGCGCCTTCAGATTGCGAACGGCTCGGCGGCCTCTAGTTTTGTCCTTTTTCTCCCCGCGCCCTTTCTCGGGGGGTGGGGGGGTAGGAAATGGGGGGACGCATCGTCCTCGTCCTGGCCTGGCTGCGGCTGTTTTCAGCGAGTTAGGGGCTCCTTGGTGAGCAAGGACAACTCCTCCTGGTTTCTCAGGCCCACCACGTCCGTGCACCTGCTACAGGCCGCGCTGTGCACCCGCAATACGCCTGCGTCCCTCGCTGTGGTGCAGGCCACGTGGGCAGGGAGGCCAGGGCGATGGGAGGAGGCGCCTGTTTGTGGCTGCAAAGCCAAGGGCTGAGGACAGCCTGGGGGGCGTAGCACTAGGCAGGGGCCCCTCCACGGGAGAAGGGAGCAGAAGGAAGCACCCGCTCCGGAGCAGGACGCGGCCCAGGAGGTGCCCCGGGTCCCCCTCGAGGTAGAACCGCCCCGGGCCTGGCCTCCCCTGGCTCTTCCACGCGAATGCCCGCGGCTGCCTTTCATGCTCAAGCTCCTCCCAGACGCCCTCCCCCTAGATGCCTCCTGACCAGGGTGCTGCGTGGTGCTCCGGTCAGTGGCCGCCGCGGGGAGGTGCCCCCTCGTGCCCAGCCACACCCTCCCTGCCCCATGGGAGCCGCCCCCACCCAGCACGGGAGCCCAGGCAGGCCCACCCCGAAGAGGCCCACCCACTCTTAGTAGCAGTCGCCAAAGACAGGGAGCCCCGCGCTGGGCCGATCCCTGGCCCCTGCCCCTCAGCTCCTCTCAGGAGGGAGTCAGTTTTCCTTGAGCCAGGAAACCCCAGCTGCGGCGTGCGTCCCCTTATAGCAACGTCTATTGCAGTTGATTCTCACACCAATGCCACTTGGCACAGATAAAGCATCTTTAACAAATGCAAAGGAGGGAGAGCTGACATCATGTCGTGGCTCACTCTGAGCGGGGGGTGTGGGCCAGCTAGGTCTGCTGTGGCCAGAGCCAAGGAGCCCGGGGCTGCCCGGAGCATCGGGTAGGCCCAGCCCCGTCTCGGGGAGGAGCTCACAGTCTCACCATGGCAGTCAGATGAGCAAGAAGTTCTCTGAAAGTGAGTTCAGGGCGCAGTGGAGATTACTTCCCTACGTGAGAGACTCATGGGCTACGGGAGCTAGGAATAGGGGGGCTTGACCCGGTCAGGAAAAGGTCCCTGAGGGAATGACACCTGAGCCACAACCCGAAAGATGGCTAAGAGCAAAGACGGTAAAGAGAGCGGGAAGGCCTTCCAGGAAGGAGGGACGGCACGTGCAAAGATCCTGTGGCAGGAGAGAACAGAGGAGAGCAAAGGCATGACCAAACGTTACTACGGTTGGGGCAGCAGGCAAGAAAGGGCACAGAGGGAAATTGAGGTAAAGGGTAGCTCAGAGCTCCGGCTCCATAAGGCCTATGAGAGAGTCGGGAGCTTGGGCTTTGTCCCAAGGGCAATAGCATGGGAGCACGGGGAGCAGATGGGCGAAGGGAGGATGAGCGGAGGTGAGGGCGGTGCAGGGGTGGAAGGATGAGCAGAGGTGAGGGTGGATGTAAGGACGGAGGTGAATGGGCGGGTGGCGGGGGAGAGAAGGAAGGATGAGTGGATGGGTGGGTGGGGCAGGAGGGGGAGGCGGGTGCTCGTGGGCTCCAGTGGGTTGAGGGTGAGGAGGCTGACCTGCCCCCGTGCCCAGGGCCCCCCCCGCAGCTGTCCCCCCGACCCCGCAGGCCCATCGTCCCTCCCCAGCCAGAGGCCCTGGGTGGCCCCCCGTGCCCACCCGCCCTTGCTTCTGCTCAGGCCCAGGCCCCAGTGAGAGTGGGTGAGCAGTGGCCCCGCCGCTCCCGCTGCCCCGACGCTCGGCGTCTCTGGGGCTCGGCCGCCACGTGCAGGTGGAGGCCCGCGGGGGGTCCTCTGGCTGCTGGACGCGGGCGCCGGCGAATGCGGCCCGACCCAGGCTCGGTGGCTCCGTCCAGGTAGAAGGTAACGGGGACACGGTGTCCGAGCGTCTCGGGATCCCCATCTGCACGTGGGCAGGTCACGGCCGTATTCAGGTCGGAGACCGCGTAGCAGCAGGCAGGCGGGGCGGTGATTCCCTCGGCGTCCTCGGCCACGGCGCCGTATTCCAGCGGGTGACACGTCGTGGGCCGCGCCCCTGCGCTGGCTTTAAGGAGCTCACGCCGCAGACTCTTCAGAGCCCCATCCCTGGGCAGCTGACGCGTGTGAAGCTTTTCAGCTAAATTGTGTTTCTAAGGAAAAGGCTTCAGCGCGAAGCAGGAAAGAAGGATCCAGGCCCGGGCGAGCGGCCGTGTCCTGGCGGGAGCTGCCGCCCTCGTCCTCCCCACGGCCAGGTGCGCTCCTCCGGGCGTGGCGGGGAGGCCGAGGCCCAGAAGCCCCCGTGCAGCCTCCGCGCAGCCGGCGTTGGGTGCCCAGCGGGACCTGGGCGGGCTCCGGATCAAGGGCAGGAGGGCTGCGGAGGGGACACGTGGGACTCAATGGGACCAGGGGGCCCCCCAAGGGAGGGCCGGGTCCACTCATTTGAGGCCCGGAGAGGTCGTCCGTTGCCCCATCGGCTTTAGAAGCGGGTTCCACTGCTTTAGAAGATCTAAAAGCTACTGGTATCGCCCAAATACCTCCATGACGTCACCCGAAGACGTACCAGTTACGTGAAGGATGCAAGTGTCTGTTTCTCGTATGAACCTGACGCCGCCTCGCGAGGGAGGCATCTCAGGCGGCCCACGCCGCTGCGCGTGACCGTAGTGGAAGCAAACACGTCTTTACGGCGGGCAGCAGAACGGAGAGGAGGTGAACGTGGAACGGTGACGGCAGCCGGAGGAGCAGGTGGGCGAAGGGCCGCGCTCGGTGTCGGGCGGCTGAAAGCTCAGATGGGTGACGGCGAGGGGCCTCGGGCGCCGGCTTGTGCTTGAGGATGAAAAATGAGATTGCAAACGTGAAGCGTCCGCTGGGGGTCTGGTGCACCCCGGAGGCGCGGGCTGAGAGGCTCTTCCGTCCGTTCGCCCCGCCAGTGCTCTGTGAGCATTGCAGGGGGTGCGGGCGGGGGGAGCCGGGAGGCCGGAGTCGAAGGGTCACCCCCGCGGCCACCCGAGTGCAGCTGGGGAGAACCGGAACGGAGGGTGCGGGCAGCGTCCAGGCGGAGCCGGGGGCCCTGAGCGCGCGGAGGGGGACGGCGGGCTCGGCTGGCGAGGCCGGGAGGCACCTGCAGGTGCCAGGAGGTCTGGGAGGGGCCCCGCAGGTTAGAGCGGACGGAGCCCTGGGGGCTGGGGGCTGGGGAGTGGCCTGCGAGGTCGCGCAGGGGCCCGGGGGACGGGGGCGCGCTCTGCTGTGCACCCTCGGGGCCCCGGAAGGGCGGCGTGTAGCACAGGAGGCGTGGGACGCCCGGTTCACGGAGTTTCAGGCAAACGAGTGAAGGCGTCTCAGCGTTAGTACGTCCCGCGTGGTCTTTGGGACATACACGGGCTTAACGTCGTCGTCGTTTCCCTGACATTCGAGCCGAAGTGGTGCCCTGTCGCCCCCGGCAGCCCTCGGCCTCGAGGACGCGCGACACGTCTCCGATCCCCGTGTCCCCAGACTACACACAACAGCCCCCGGCACCGTGGCGAAGGGCGTGCTGAATGGGCCACGGCTGCGCCTCCACCTGCCCTCCTGCCTCGCCGGCCGACCGCGCCCGCCTCCAGCAGCTCGGGGGCTGGGTCCTCCGCTGCCGGGACCGAGGCCGCCCCCGGGCAGCCTGTGTTCGGACCGGGCCCGGGCGGCAGGCGGCAGGGCAGTCGGCAGGCCCCGGGCACCCAGTGTGCCCTCCTGCGCCTCAGCCTCCGCGCCCAGCCTTCCTCCCGAAGGTCTCGCCTTCCTTTAAAGCCCAAGGCTCGGGTGGCACCTAGCTTTTGCCCTGGTTACCAGCCCCCGTTAATTTTATGGCAGAAATTAATTCTGTCCGGTTCTGTTGGTGCCCGGTGACTCCGCGTGGACTCCCGGGGAGTAAGTACCCGGGGGGAGGCTTTAGTTAAAACTAAACGAGGGCAGCAGCCTCCTTGCACGGCGGCACCTGCCCCCTCGGGGGAGGCCCGTGCAGCATCCCGGGGGGCGGGGGCAGAGGGTGGCCCTGGGCGCCCCGGGAGTGCGCGGCAGGGTCCCAGGCAGGGTCAAGGCCCGGCCTCCTGGAGGCTGCCGCCCAGCTGCCGACTTGGGTGCCGGAGGCGAGCGAGGCCGGCTGAGCCAAGGGCGCCCCACCTGCTGGAGGGGGGCCACGTAACTGGGGTCCCTTGGGGGCCAGGAGGGATCAGCAGGCGGCAGGAGCAGCGGCCACGGGGCTGTGGCTTGCGGGGAGCACGCCCAGGAGGCTGGGACCGGGCCTGGCTGGCTGTGCTCGCCCGAGTCCGGGCTTTCACGGAAGCGCCTCCCGAGTGTTCCGTGTTAGAGGATAGTTTATGATCGTAAAATCCGTGTGCACCCAGCCAGACCCCTCTGAGACCCGAGCCCCTCGTCCTGCCCATGGCCGGGCTCTGTGGGACCCCCCCACCATCAGGGGCAGGGCTGGGGAAGGGGGCACGGTAGAGGGCGAGCCCAGCCCCCGGGAGCACCCCCACCCTGCGCTCGCTCTGGGCCGGCACCCCCGGATCATCGGCGTCTCCGTCGTGGCCGGGGTGACCCCATGTGCCATCCCTGCCCGACGGCAGCTGCTCACACCCTGGCCGCTCGCCATCAGCTGGGGTGCCACGGGCCCAAGGTGTGCTGGGGCCCAGGCCTCAGGTGGGGACACGAGTGGGGGCCAGGCCAGCCCGGCTGCCCCACCACACGGCGTCTGTCCCCTGGCTAAGGGGAGGTCGGAGGCCAGCCCGCCACGACCTGCCACGACCTGCCACACGCAGGCTGCTGCCTCTTGGGGGCCAGGCCCCTGGCCGGGGAGGCAGAGCCGAAGGGGAGAGACCCAGCTCTGCACGTCAGCCCTGAAGGCCTCGTCCCAGCACCAGCTTGGTTCCCACCTTTTCTAGCCCAGAAGCCCGTGTGTCAGCAGTGGGTCACGACGGCACAAAAGGCAGGACAGACTCATGCGGCTGTGCTCTGGGTGACAGAGGGGGGGGACTGTCCTCAGGACCCGTATCGCAGCCCTGACGTCGGGACACCAGGCCTAGCGGCGGATCGTCTCTGCCCACAGAGACTGGGCTCGCTCTCTGGCACCTGTGCTCAGCGGTGAATATTCTAGTAGGACTCGGGGGCCGGGCCTGCGCCGTCAGCCCTCAGAGTGACCCCCCCTTGGCCCAGGCCCCGAGAGCCAGACCTGCCTGTTCCCTGTTGCATAAGGAGTCAGGCTCCACACGTAGCTGAATTTTATTTGCTCTTTGCAAACCTGAATTAAATTTTAGGTTTTAATCTATAGCAGAAGACAAGAAGTGTCCGGGCAGCACGGGCCGCGGGGGCATCGTTGACCAAGCCTGACCCAGGGCAGCTCCGCCGCTGCAGCAGCCAGGCCACCGGGGGCCCACAGCTCCCTCTGCCCGCGGCCAGCACAGCGGGTGCTACGGACCCCACCAGGCCGCGGAGCCGTCTGTGCCCCCGGCACAGCTGCTGCTCCTGGCGCCTGCAGTGGGGGGGTGGCCTCCGGTGCTGCTGCGCCCGTGGGAGTCGGGGACTCACCGGGGGTGACCTGCTGGATCCCCCACAGACACGCGCCCACCAGGAACCTGACTCAGGGGCGCAGCCTCCAGACAGCGTGGACGCGGCCACCGTCCCAGAGGGTGACCCAAGCCAAACCTCCTCCTCCGCTTCGATCGTGAGGCCTCCGACGGCCCCAGAGATTCCAGGTTGTTTCGGACACGCGGCCTCCGGCGTTGTGCGTGGAGTGTCAGTGGGAACGAGGGCCTTCCAGCCGCGCCCCGGGCGCTGGGTGCCCACCGTGCCCTCTGGGAGCCGCTCAAGCGGCTCCAGCGGGTGTCTCCCCTTGCTCACCGTCTCGGTGCTCAAAGCTGTTATTCGCGGAGCAAGAGCAGTTCTCGTTTCTTCCCGAGTGATTAGCAGAGCGGTGAGACTCGACCGTGACAGGCTGGATCAGCCTCTACCCCGTCACACGGCCTCCCTCGCCTCGGGCTTTCCCGCCTGCTTCTCAGCAGCCCGACTTGCCAGCTTAATCACGACGCATGAGCCGCTGCACGTGCCAGCGCCGTTCCTGCCGCTGTCGGGAGGGGAGGACGTGGGCACAGGGACCGTGAGCACCCAGGCCCGGAGGTCCAACCTCTGCTGAGCCCACGCCCCCACCCCCAGCCCTGCCCTGGAGGGTCGGGTGACCCCGGAGCAGGGGGGCAGACCCGCTGCTGCAGTTACTTGGCACGGACAGGGCCTAGGATGGCAGCCCCTAGGGGCCCAGCAGCCACAGGCTCAGCAGGTCCCTCCGAGGAGCCGGCCCTGGGGGAGGGGACCCTGGGCTCCCAGACCCCTGGGCCCCTTCCAGCGTCAAGGCCCCTTCCTGCAGGGCCACCTGAAGTCAGTCTTGCCCGCTGTGACCTGGTTTGCCTGGAAGCCAGGGGTGCGTCTGGATATCTAGGGAGAGATTAGCCAGAGGTCCCCACACCCGGGTCCTTCTCCCACAGAGGGCCCAGCGATGTCTGTCTGTCTTGTAAGACATGGTTGGGGAGGGGCGCCTGGGGGGCTCAGTCGGTGAAGCGTCTGCCCTTGGCTCAGGTCGCGACCTCGGGGTCCTGGGATCGAGCCCCACATTGGGCTCCCTGCTCAGCGGGGCGTCTGCTTCTCCCTCTCCCTGTGCCCTCCACCTGCTTGTGCGCTCCCTCCCTCTCGGATAAATGAATTAAATCTTTAAAAAAAAAAAAAAGGTTGGGGAGATTACTTTCCCCACCTTTTCTATCTTGGAAAACTTTCTCCTTGAGAGGACGACAGTGCCCCACGCTGCTCTCCAGCACTTCTCGGAAAAGTCACCGTGTTACCCTTTTCAGTAACGTCTGTCCGCAAGCAACCGACTCCGTGGGAGGCACTGTCGTTTCCGTGATTGGGCAGCAGGGACTCCAACTCGGTGGCTTTGCTGTGATACGGGAAGCTTTCCTTCAGCTCACGATCCCGCCCGTCGGGTGGGCAGCCCGTCGCCCGTGTTGTCTGGGCTCACACGTGCCGCTGGGGACAGCTGCCCTCTCGCCGACGGCCGTCTGGAGTGGAGGGGCTTCCGCCGGACATCTCGTGGCTTCTGTCCCGCGGCGGGCTGGCCCGGCTTGTTCACGGGTGGTGGCCCCCAAGAGGCCCAGGGGAAGGGCAAGCTCCGTGTGCAGTAGGTTCGCAGCTTTTGTCTGCCAGACCCTTGATGGTATTCATTGACCTCGGCAAGTCACGTGAGCAAGGCGGGAGTCAGTGTGGTGGGACACGGCCAGAGGGTGTGGGTGTGGGGTCGCAGGGGCGAGGGGAGCAGGTGTGGGCGCCGGGGCCGCAGGGGCGAGGGGAGGAGGTGTGGGCGCCGGGGCCGCAGGGGCGAGGGGAGGAGGTGTGGGCGCCGGGGCCGCAGGGGCGAGGGGAGGAGGTGTGGGCGCCTGGGTCGCAGGGGCGAGGGGAGGAGGTGTGGGTGCCGGGGCCGCAGGGGCGAGGGGAGGAGGTGTGGGCGCCGGGGTCGCAGGGGTGAGCGGAGGAGGTGTGGGTGCCGGGGCCGCAGGGGCGAGGGGAGGAGGTGTGGGCGCCTGGGTCGCAGGGGCGAGGGGAGGAGGTGTGGGTGCCGGGGCCGCAGGGGCCGCAGGGGCGAGGGGAGGAGGTGTGGGTGCCGGGGCCGCAGGGGCGAGGGGAGGAGGTGTGGGTGCTGGGGCCGCAGGGGCCGCAGGGGCGAGGGGAGGAGGTGTGGGCGCCGGGGCCGCAGGGGCGAGGGGAGGAGGTGTGGGCGCCTGGGTCGCAGGGGCGAGGGGAGGAGGTGTGGGCGCCGGGGCCGCAGGGGTGAGCGGAGGAGGTGTGGGTGCCGGGGCCGCAGGGGCCGCAGGGGCGAGGGGAGGAGGTGGTGGCCATCGTGGCCGTCTCCCACTGTGGTCGGGCCTCGCTGGGCCCCCGAGCTGGTGACCCCCCCGGCGTGTGCTCCCTGCAGGGAGTGGGCAGGGCGGGCGCCCCACAGAGGTCACGGTGCTGCCCAGGGTCACAGCGCTGGCCGGGGCGCCTCCGTCCCGGTGCCCGCCCTCCGCCCCTCCCTGGGAGGCTGGGCAGGGGGGAGATGAGGTGCCACCGGGAGCCAACCCTGGCTGTGCCCCCGAGATGCCGTCGGCAGAGACGCCAGGCGCCTGCCCCCCGCGTGGCCCTGGGGCCGCCGAGTGCCCGGCCAGCGCCCGCTGCTCACCCGGGCCCAGCACGGCGCGGCGGGGGCTGGCTCTAACCCAGGGTCTCTACGGAGTCTCGTTCCATCTTACAACCCCGCGTGGCGCCGGGAGGCCGGCAGCAGTACGGGGAGGCCAGCTGAGAGTCCCCTGCCCGTCCCGTGCCCGCGGTCCCCGGCTCGGTCACCTGGCCTGGATCACAGGGCCCGCGGCGCTGCTCGGCACCTGCTCTCCTGCGCCTCCCGCGCTGTCCCTGTGCCACACGAGGGTCAGGGTCAGACCTGAGCCAGGAGGCCTGGAGGCCTGGAGGCCCGTCCGGCCACGCGAGCCCTGGGGCCCGGGGGCAGCGCTGACCCAGCCGCGCCCCCGTTCCCTGCGCCCGAGTCCAGGCACCCGGCCACGCAGTGGTGTCCACCTCCATCCCTTGTGATGCGTGACTGGAAAAGCAGCGAAGGGGGACCCGGGCCCTTGGACCGACGTCCCCCCGTGGTCCTTCTCGGGGATGCAAGAGGCACATCCGGGCCGCAGGGGGTGCAGGAGGGCTGTGGGCGCGGGATCAGTGGCTGAGAGGGAGGCGCACGCCTCCTGGTGCTTCCCTGTGTCTCTCAGCTTGGGAGCGCGGCGTTGGGGTTCGGGGTTCAGGGGGCGGGGGGGGGCAGACCGCAGCGCCGCCGCCCACCCCCTTCCCACTCAGACACCTGAGCGCAGCCCGCGCTTCCCGGAACCCGCAGGTGGAATCCGGAGTCTGCGGCAGGAGCGGCCCCTGGATCCTTATCCGCGTCCCTTGCACGGAGGGACCCTGGGGCCCAGGACACTCTGCTGCCGGAGCCTGAGGGACTTGGGGTTGGGGGAAACCCCTTGCACACATGACTGGGAGCCACGGGGAGGTCGTGGGCTCGGGCCCAGCCTGTTGGGGCGGCTGCATAGGGGCGGCCACAGCGGGAGTCCCATCTGCGAGGCTCGGGGGACGGCGTCCTGCGTGTCTCCCCCGGGCCGGGAGCCGCGGCCCAGCTGTCCGAGCCAAGGGAGGGGAGAGGCCTCCGCGTGGTGCGGGTGGGCAGGGCAGGCCAGAGGCCGCGTTCGCGCATGCAGCCCGGCCCCGAGCGCACTGCGGTCACCTCCCTTCGGGGCTGGGGCGCTGCGTCCCCCACCGGCTCCTCTCGGGACCCCGGAGCACCCGCTTCCCGGGCGAGGCCTGGGGCTTCCGCAGGTTACAGCGCAGGCCTGCTGACCGGCCGCCCGGGGAGGGCACCGCTGGGGGTGACCCTCCATCCTCCAGGACCTGACCCCTCGCCTCCCCGAGCCAGAGATCTCCAAGCGCCCCACCTTGACCCCGAGGCCCCGCCGACAGCCCACGGGGAAGGCTCCGGAACACAGGATGCCCAAGACGGCACTCGTGAGGTCGCGGCCGGGGTTGGAGGGCTCAGTCGTGTGCAAGGACGGAGGCTCCCCGGAGTGGGGGGATCTGGGCCGCCAGTGCCCGGCTGCGTTCCAGCACACGCCGAGGGGAGCGTTGGGGGAGGAAGCGCGTCGTCTTGCCATTTAGCTCAAGTGACTTGGGCTCCAGGACTGCGATCCCGCGCGAGCCAGGCCGCCTGGCCTCTGACCGCGGCCCCCTACAGGCACGTCCCAGGGCGCCCAGCGGCTTCTCCCCGCGCTCGTGGCCCCGCGGGGCTCGTGGATCCGGTGTTAACGGCGCCCGCTGTCTCGTCCCCTGCAGGCACGGGCCCCAGCTCCGCCACAGACCCCCTCCTGTCCCTGCTCCTCCTAGCTCTGCACGAGCTCCTGCGCCTGCTGCTGGGGCACTGACGGGCACGGCCCCGCCCACGCCCGCGACGGCCCCCGTCTCGGACGCCTCGGACGCCGCTGGGAGCCTGGGGGAAGCATGACAAGGTCCACGAGGACAGTTACCCAGTCACATTTTGGGGGAGGTCACACACGTGCAACACCTAGAATCACGCATCTAGTTCCCAAATAAGATGGAATTTGGACCATGCGGCCTGCATGGGACCAGTGATTTCTCTACTTCAATGTATTTTTTCTTTTCTAAACTTTTCCTCCAGGTCTTCATTTTGCACGAACTGTTGAGCAGTTATCTTTAGGATACTACGTAAAAAAAAAAAAAAAAAAAAAAAAAATGTTGGGTCAAAGGCCTTTCTGACAAAGCAAAACTATTTTTAGTAGATTATTTGTGTTTAGGAATTTTTTTTTTATTTACTCTTTTCCTTTGGGGGCCTTTCCTTTTTTTTTTATTAAAGTAAGTTATTTCTTTTGAGACGTTTTGATTTTAAAAAGAAAAAAAAGAGATACATCTTATCATGATTAAAATCCACTGTCAATAATATTTATTTTTAAATAAAGATTGGAAACAAGGTCAGACACTTGTTTATAGACCGTATTGTATACCTGCTGGATAACAGTTGAATAAAAAACGACTTTGAAGTAACGCTTCTGCGGGCATGTGTGGATGGCAAGCCCGGGAGCCTGGCGCGCACCGCCGTGCCCGCTGTGCCACGCCGCAGGGAGCCGTGCCCCGGCCTCCTCGAGCACAGGGCGCCCCACGGGCGGAGCAAGAGGAGCCCCCAGCCCGGGTTGGGGAGGAGAGAAGGGCTCTGGGAGGAGGTGGCACCTAAAGTCACGAGCGCTGCCCCTTTGCTCGGGGTAACTGTGCCGTGCATTTGCCCCCTTGGGGGACACAGTCGTGCATCTGGGTATTTACTGCTCCTGGGTGCGCTGCTCGTTTGAGAAGGGAACTCGGGGCGGCGAGGGGTGCTCCTTCGTCGTGCACGGAGAGGTGGCTTCGAGCCTCTAGGAGACGCGCGGTGGGCAGGTGCCACGCGTCCGAAGCAAACCGGCGTGGCCTGGGGGCCGCTCCTCAGTCCACAACCGGCTGGCATTAGCCGGAACCCACTGGCTCGGCTCACCCAGGTGGTTTCTAAGCAGGTGTGTTTGTGCTGGATGTTGCTCATCGCCCCACATCCTGTGGCACGTGGGGCCGTGGAGCCAGCTGTGGCCTGTGTGTGGCGCACAGCAGGCGTTGGCGTGACTTCCAGGCGCAGGCAAGGTCCTCAAGGGAGGACTGGCCATGGCCTGGGGGCTCTGCAGGGCCCGAGCGTCCTGTGCACAGCGCACCCCGTGCGGGGCGGTGCTGGAAGTGCCCTCAGGCCGTGGTGGGGGGCGCCCCACCATCCAGCCAGTCCCCAGCCCCCCAAGGTCCTGCCATCCCCCCTGCAGGGTGCAGAGACCCCAGGAAGGAGCTGATGCCCGGCGAGGCCATGGGGAGACCTCCCCGCGTCTGCTGTTTCCGCAGATACGGCAAGTTGCTCACACCCCCTATTGCCGATCAGCACCCATCAAGGTGGAAGGTGATCGGAGAGAGCCAGCAGCCGGGCTCCGGAGCCGCTCTGCGGGGCCTGCTCTTGCACCGAGGGCTGCCCCTCACTCGGAGGAGCAAGCCCCGTCGTCCCCTCAAGACCGAGGACGTGCAGGAAGCCACGAGTGAGGCTGCGCTTCACACCCCCCAACAGAGGCCAGTGGAGGGCAGAGCAAGGCCCTGTGGGGTCCATGAGGGGCAGAAGCAAATCCCTCTGACCGTGGACCCCCCAGACCACATGCCCTGGACTCAAAGAAAGGAGTCGTGCAGTTGCACCTGTGCACCCACGAGCAGATTGACACAGAGCAACCTCCACACGGGCTCCCTGAGGTCCCTCCTGCAGCACCCCGGGGCGACCACCAAGAAGGGGCAGGCCGCACTGAACTTTATGGGACCTGTCTAAGCCAGAGGAGCACGCACCCACCCGAAATGGAAACCGTGGCATTGGACCCAGCACCAAACCACCTTTTCCTTTGGATTTTGGTCCCAGGCCACGACAGACAGGGGCTCGTGCACGAGGACAAATTTGAATGTTTTGATCTGAGAAGGGGGACTGCGGTGACTCAGTGGGCCCGGGCTGTGAAGACCACCCGGTGGACTGGAAGGGATTGGCGGGCGGGGGGCGGGGGGCATCATTGCAAATAACACCAAACCCAGGGTGAGGAGGCAGGAGTGGGGAGGAGGGAAGGGATGGCAGGGGGAGACTGGGTGGGAGGGTGGGGGAGGCGGAAGGAGGTGAGGGGAGAGGGCTTGTTGGGGAGGGTGGGCCACACCCCAGTCGCCAGGGAGCGCCGGCCCGCACGTGTCCTCTGACGGACGGGCACTGGCCTCGGTGGGGACGTACCAAGGTGAGCCACCCTGAGCTCGTGGCTGAGGGGCTGTGATTGCTGCTTGTCTTGGGGCTGCTTCCCCCGCACGGGCTCATCCCCACATCCGATGGCATCGGGCATCCGGTGGCCGGCGTTTGGGAGGGTGCACCCCCCACCCCGCTTTTTCCGGATAAGAAGCGGCAGGAGGCTCGGTGCCGCTGTTCCCCGTGTGTATGCACACGCGTGTCCAGCTTGAGAACACTTGGGCTTTCTGTGCAGTGAGTGGTGGCGCGGTGGCAGCGGCCCAGCGCTTGGGGGAACGTCAGCCTGGCCACGTGGTGGGGCTGCTGCCCCCAGGCCCCCCTGCCTGCCTTTGCCGGGAAGAGCCTTTGCCAGGGCCCTGAAATGCATGGATAACCCAGGACCCTTAGGAAAGACCTGCCCCCTCTTGTGCCTGCAGACACAACACGAGTCTTTCAAGTCTCAAAACAACACCAGCAGTGACCCCTTTGAGATGACAAAGGGCGGCGGAGCATGAAAATGTCCATCGAGTCACAGAACATGACTCGACGCCGGGTCTAATGTGCCACCAACCAGCAGAGACCCAATAAAAATCAGATTTGTTCCCTGCACTTGATTCTTTTTTTTTTTTTTAGAGGGTGAGTGACAAGTAATATTCTTATCAATAAGTGATAGCCCTAGAAAATAAGGGTGACATCGTTCAGATTGTGAAGTCGGGAAGGATTTCTTAAATAACCCTCCAAAAATGGTAACGATGAGAGAGCAGATGGAGGATCGTGACCAAGTATGATAAAGAGCCTTTGTTTATCAAGAGCCCTATAAAGAAAGTGGAAAGAGACTCGGAAAATGCCTCCATTAAGGGATTACTATCGAGCACTTGCAAGGGAACTCGTAGAAATCGGTCGGGAAAGTACAGATGATATGATGGGGAAAAGGACAGAAGACAAGAACCACAAAAAATACGGCCGGTAAACACTGGCGACGTGTTCGGCGTCACGAGGGATAACGGGAGGGCAGACCGAGTCCATAATGATCACGACCAACGAGGCGAACGTCTGACGATACCAGGTGTTAGGATGTGGATCACACGCTCCACATAAACTGGCGCAACCTCGCTGGAAACGCTTTGCCACTGACTCTCAGGACTGGACGTTCACATAAAACAAATGAACTGCATCTTATCACCTATTGGTTGAAAAAGGTAAGTCCCAAAAGATTACGTACAGTATAATATTTTTATACAGTTACAAAACCCAACGAAAGCCAAAAGATAGAGAGAAGATGGGCAGATGGATGGACGGACGGATGGACTAACAGGCTCTTTAAAAACCTATAGGTGAGGGCAGCCCCGGTGGCTTAGCGGTTTAGCGCCGCCTTCGGCCCAGGGTGTGATCCTGGAGACCCGGGATCGAGTCCCACGTCGGGCTCCCAGCATGGAGCCTGCTTCTCTCTCTCTCTCTCTCTCTCTCTCTCTCTGAATCTCTAATGAATGAAAAATATTTTTTAAAAACCTATAGGTGAAATAAACCTAAAAGGAAAGCAGGAGAGTGATGGGTATGGTTGCCTTGGCCCAAGGAGGCAGAGAGATGGAGTGAAGGAGGAGCCCACAGCGGTTGTAGGGGATTTTCAAGATCTTCGTTTCAAACCGAGTGGTGAGTCCAGGTCCCGGTTGCATTCGTTCGAATGAAGGAGCGAGTGACCCCGCACTCCAGTCCCTGGCCAGCGCCAACTCAGCACTGGCGAGGTGAAAACCAGAAGAAAAAGAGACAGTCCCGTCCGGGGTTTGTCTTGCATCACAAAAGCCACATTCAGCTTTCCCTTCCTACAGCCTCCGAGGCGGGTTCAGACATGTTTTGCTTGGCCTGCAAACTTTACAATATTAGTACACCTCATGTAAAAATCCAATTTCTGGCTTCTCTTGAGAAAATCATAGTATGTGGCCGACGGAGCCCACATTCCTATGTGGCGACAGGCGATGGGTGCCAAGCAGCTGTCCCCTGAGTAGGAGCAATCTCCCCACTTCCGGACAAGCCCCGGGCTCTCTCCCCACCCCAGCCCGCTTCGTGAGGGGCCCAATCCCTGAGCATCTGGGGGAGCATCCCGCCCCCAGGAGGCCCTGGCCAGCCTGCATCCTGCCTCTGCCCTCGCAGCCTCCAACAGCTGTGTGCACGCTCCAGGCCCGGAGGCCCAGGAGGGATGGCTGCCCTCGGAACGCTCCCTAAAGGGGCTGCAGCAAAGAAGTCTGAGGGCTAAGCACAATCCCATCGCCAAAGCACATAATTGATGTTTTTGTATAACATGTATCCAGTTTTCCATTTAAGAACATAGGAAAGTGAAATCGGATTGCAGATAAGCGGGGTTTTCTTTTCCTTGCAAATGTTGGGTTTTCGGTGCTATTTATTTATTTATAGTAAGTTATGGCATACAAGATTTTCCATTTTTGCTTTGGAGGCTCTGCAATATGTCCACAGCACAATCTACCAACACACTGTTATCTGCATAACCGACCAATGCCCTGTTTGCGGCCCAACATAGTCCTGCTCCCTAACTCCCCAAAAGCTGCTCCTCTCCAGTGACCCAGCTCTAAGCCCCTCGATGGTAAAAACTTAATTCCCCCAACCACCACCTCCCACGGCTTCTCCAAACAGGGTCCTAATGAATCGGGGCTTTTAACTAAAGCAGACGACAGTCCCTTTTCAGAACGTTAATTCCCATAAAATGGAATGGCAGGTTTACAGGGAAGGCGCTCCTTTATCAGCAGAAACTGATTCCATTTGACTGATTAATTGTCCTCAGAACTGTCAACGGCTTCCGGCCTGGCAGTGACGGCTGGGGAGGAGGTGGCCGTGCAGTGTGGCGATGCGGGGCACTCCCAGGCTGGGGCGGCCAGATTTCGAATGCACAAATAATTACCTCGAATCAATACAGCGAGGGGTTCAGGCCGAGAGACATTCAACTACATTGTTGAAAGAGAAGATGCTGGGCAGCCCGGGTGGCTCAGGGGTTTAGCGCCACCTTTGGCCCAGGGCGTGATCCTGGAGACCCGGTCGAGTCCCACATGGGGCTCCCTGCATGGAGCCTGCTCCTCCCTCTGCCTGTGTCTCTGCCTCTCTGTCTCTCTGTTTCTCATGAGTAAATAAATAAAATCTTTTTTAAAAATAAATAATAAAAGAGAGAAGATGCTCATCTTCAGCTAGTCTGCTCCACACTGCGGAGTATTTTTAATTTGTGCAGCAGGGATGTCCATCTCTCCTGGTGTAATCCAGTCCTTGGGGAACACCATAAATATGTGGCATTGAGTGTGCGAGGCTCCCTGTGGAGGGCACTCCATCAGCCCAGCCCTGTTCCCGGCCTGTCTCTTCATGTCAGTCTCTCAACACTCAATTTAAAAATATATAACAGGCTAATAGATGATGGATGGGTGGATGGATGCATGGATGGATGGATGGATGGATGAATGGATGGATGGATGATGGAAAGTTGGGTGGATGGAAGGATGGATGAATGGACAGAAGGATGGGTGGAAGGATGGATGGAAGGATGGGTGGATGGATGGGTGGAAGGATGGATGGATGGATGGATGGATGGATGGATGGATGAATGGACGGAAGGATGGGTGGAAGGATGGATGGAAGGATGGATGGAAGATTGGGTGGAAGGATGGATGGATGGATGGATGGAAGGATGGATGGATGGATGGATGGATGTAAGGATGGATGGATGGATGGATGGATGGATGGATGGATGGAAGATTGGATGGATGGATGGATGGATGGATGGATGGATGGATGGAAGGATGGATGGATGGAAGATTGGATGGATGGATGGATGGATGGATGGGTGGATGGATGGATGGATGGATGGATGGAAGGAAGGATGGATGGATGAGTGGATGGATGGACAGAAGGATGGATGGATGGAAGGATGGAAGATGGATGGAAGGATGGATGGAAGGATGGATGGATGGATGGATGGATGGATGGATGGAAGGATGGATGGAAGATTGGGTGGATGGATGGACGGAAGGATGGGTGGATGGAAGGATGGATGGATGGAAGATTGGGTGGAAGGATGGATGGAAGGATGGATGGATGGATGGATGGATGAAAGGATGGATGGATGGATGAGTGGATGGATGGACAGAAGGATGGATGGATGGAAGGATGGAAGAATGGATGGAAGGATGGATGGAAGGATGGATGGATGGAAGGATGGGTGGATGGAAGGCTGGGTGGATGGAAGGATGGATTAATGGACGGAAGGATGGATGGATGGAAGATTGGGTGGAAGGATGGATGGATGGATGGATGGATGGATGGATGGATGGAAGGATGGATGGAAGATTGGGTGGATGGATGGACGGAAGGATGGATGGATGGAAGGTTGGGTGGATGGAAGGACGGAAGGATGGATTAATGGACGGATGGATGGATGGAAGATTGGGTGGAAGGATGGATGGATGGATGGAAGATTGGGTGGAAGGATGGATGGAAGGATGGATGGATGGATGGATGGATGGAAGGATGGGTGGAAGGATGGATGGATGGATGGAAGATTGGGTGGAAGGATGGATGGATGGATGGAAGATTGGGTGGAAGGATGGATGGAAGGATGGATGGATGGATGTAAGGATGGATGGATGGATGGATGGATGGATGGATGGATGGATGTAAGGATGGATGGATGGATGGATGGATGGATGGATGGATGGATGGAAGATTGGATGGATGGATGGATGGATGGATGGATGGATGGATGGATGGAAGATTGGATGGATGGATGGATGGATGGATGGATGGATGGATGGATGGATGGATGGATGGATGGATGGATGAGTGGATGGATGGACGGAAGGATGGATGGATGGAAGGATGGAAGAAGTATACATGGATGCATGGATATGGAAGCAGGACAGAAATAGAAATTTTCAAAGATTTTCAAACCTAGACACTCCCAACCATAAACAGTTTATAACTTCAGATTTTCCCTGACCCCATGGGACCAATAAATCCTAGAGGAATTATTCATATCCCGAAAGGAATTACTTTAGAATTCCTTTATTTTTTTTTTAATTTTTTATTTATTTATGATAGTCACAGAGAGAGAGAGAGAGAGAGAGGCAGAGACATAGGCA
The DNA here is from genome assembly GCF_018345385.1 of Vulpes lagopus. Taxonomy (NCBI): domain Eukaryota; kingdom Metazoa; phylum Chordata; class Mammalia; order Carnivora; family Canidae; genus Vulpes; species Vulpes lagopus. The sequence continues at coordinate 178,471,124 of NC_054825.1, read as the reverse complement.
GAGGGAGAAGCAGGCTCCATGCACCGGGAGCCTGATGTGGGATTCGATCCCGGGTCTCCAGGATCACGCCCTGGGCCAAAGGCAAGCGCCAAACCACTGCGCCACCCAGGGATCCCTAGAATTCCTTTAAATAGCAGGTTCCTGCAGCATGTTTAAAATAAGGATTGAATCTGGATTTTATTACACAGAGAATAGAAGCACTGGGGCACGCGCGCGCGCACACACACACACACACACACACACACACACAGGTTTAGATGGTTATACCCCAAGGTGTTAAGGGTTGACGTCACCATGGTGGGTGGGATGGTGTGTGCGTTGGTGGCTGACTGCAAGGCTCAACGTTGCCACGATGAACACTACTTCCGTAATAAAATCAAAGCAATAAAATATCTTTAATTAAAGCAATTCTCACACACAGGGAAGATTCAGTGTGTAAACTGTAACTTCCCAGTGGTTTTCAGCAGAACATTTGCTCTGGGAAGGGCTCTCCTGGGACATGCTGATTTTCACACTAGGCCCCCCGGTGGCCGAGCATCAGCAGGTCACTGAGGTGGGAGCTAGGGGTTCCCCTGAGGTGGGGATCTACCACCGACCGTCACCCCAAAAGGGAAAGCTGTGTGGCCCAAGCACGGGAGAGGTGGCCAGCGGGACTCAGAGGCAGGGGAGGCTGGAGACACGGGTGTCCGTGTGCCACAGGCCCTACGGTCTGCAGCGGGGCCGTTAGCTCCTGTCAGTCACTCAGACACACGCAGCTCCGAGTCGGAGAAAGAGCTGACGGTGGGAGGATTCCCGGCCCCCACTCGGCGAAGGAGCTGGTGGCCCCGCAGGAGGGGTGAGCACACCCACAGCGAACTGGAATTCCACGTGGACCAAGATCAGCACAGTCATGGGGTGGGAAGGGGCCCAGGGAGAGAAACCATGAATTGCGACGAGGTGCGGGAGGGAAGCACGGGCTCCCCATTCGTGGTTTGAACTGAAGCAGCATTTAGGCCGGGCCTTAGGAGCCTCCCGGCCTCCCTGCCGCGGGACAGGCCTGTGACGGGGACGCAGCGGGATGTCCCCAACCAGGACCGCAGCCGTCTCCTTGCAGCGAAACTCAGCACTTTTCCACAGCGGCGTCCCCGGAGGTGGAGGCCTCACTGCGACTCCTTCCCAGATGGGTTGAGGTGTGGAAACAAGAAGCAGCGGGTCTCGGGGCGGCTGAGCAAAGGCGGCCCTCGCGGGGGTCTCAGAGGCCCCTCGGGAACACGGAGAGGTCTCCGCACGGGCCCAGGATGTACTGCGACGGAGGCTGAGCCAGCTGCAGTGGGGAGGGGGCTGAGCCATCCACGCACGGCGTGGGCAGTCAGGGCACCTGTCACGGTGGAGACGACGTGGGGGGACACGGCACGCACACGGCAAAGCAAACCTAACAAGGAGAACCGCAGAAGGAAAGAAGCGCCAGCCCGTCCGCCCCGACCTTTGCCAGAGCCGCGGTTCTGCGCACAGACGCCCAGGGACGACGGAACCGGGGCCAGGGCGGCTCGGCGAGCGGAAGGCAGACCCGGGTCAAAGCCCTGCGCTGGCTGACCTGTTAAAAACTAAAATCAGTCAAATAAATGAGGAACTTGCCGTTTCCCCCTCCGTTGTATGAGGCAGGGACGAAGAAAAATGCCCTAAACACAGCAGATATGTCAGCAATTGGTTTTTATTTATTGAACAGACGTAGGCGTTTGGCCTCCTACCGGTGCGTGCTCCGTAGAAGAGGCCGTGCAAAGGCGCCCACAGGCCGGAGAGGAAGACCAGAGCCTTTGTCCTTGCTCGGTCCTACGAGTAAGGTTCCCAAGTGCCCGACTCACGCCATTGGTCAAGACCGAAAGGGAAATTTTCACGACATGGTTGGCGTGGCGTGTTTTGAGGTACTCACTGCATCAGTCCCGTTTGGGGTCATCGACTCCGTCCCCGCATCTAGGTTACTGGGGGCATTTAAACACGATCAGTGCGTCATGACCGGAAAGATGCTCTGCACCACGCAGGCCCTCCCCTCGGCCTTCTCGGACTGACCCAGCGCCGGTGGGCGCTCCCAGGTGACACCCAAGGGCCCGTCCCAGGGGCCCGGTCCGTGTCCTCTGCTCCCAGGTGGCGCCCAAGGGCCCGTCCCAGGGGCCCGGTCTGTGTCCTCTGCTCCCAGGTGACACCCAAGGACCCGTCCCAGGGGCCCTGTCCGTGTCCTCTGCTCCCAGGTGGCGCCCAAGGACCCGTCCCAGGGGCCCAGTCCATGTCCTCTGCTCCCAGGTGGCGCCCAAGGACCCGTCCCAGGGGCCCAGTCCATGTCCTCTGCTCCCAGGTGACACCCAAGGACCCGTCCCAGGGGCCCTGTCCGTGTCCTCTGCTCCCAGGTGGTGCCCAAGGGCCCGTCCCAGGGGCCCGGTCCGTGTCCTCTGCTCTTCTGCCAGGGCCTCTGCTAAGCCTCAGAGCCTGTTCAGTGTGGCGCAGGCACAGGGGCGGCGCAGGAGTTCGGGTGAGGCCCGGGGGTCCCCTGGGCATGCCTCTCCCATCCCTGGTGGGTCATGTCAAAGGCGCTCGGCCTGCCTCAGGACACCGAGTCCCGTCGCCCACACAGGTGACCTAGACAGAGCCCTTTACCGTCTTTTCCTCCTTCTGGGCTCGCTCTCTGCTCCCTCCTGCCAGCTTTGCAGAATCACCCTCAAACTAGTTGCCTCGACCGGGACTCAGAGCCGTGCACGTCGGGGCTGCCCAGCAGCCGTTCTTCCTTCATCACCATATTCCCTTGGGGACTGACTACGCCCTCGCTGTGTGCAGATCCGTGGCGGGGGATCTGAGAGGGGCCCGCGAGCCAGGGCAGCTCCGTCGGCCCCTTCCCCGGCCCTGGACAGCCTCGGGAGGGAGACCCAGGGTGAGAACGGCCTGGGCCATTCCCCGTGGCCGTGGCTTATGTTTACTGGCCTGTCCGCCCTGCAGTGCCCTGCCTCGGTCTTCCGCTGCCCACCCGCCCGGCTCCTTTGGGGCCACCTGCCTCCCGTGGGCCCCTGAAAGCCCTCAGCAACCAAGACGTCCTCTCCAGAGGAAGGCAGCCAGCGTCCGGGCTCCCTGCTGCCACCGCAAGTCCCAGCTGACACAGCCGGCCCACTCAAGGCAGACGAGGCTCACGGGGACGTTCCGGGATGCAGGGTACCTCACGGAGCCCCAGGGTGGGAGAGGAGCTTGTGCTTCAGGATGGGGCTGCCACAGAACCCTAAAGGCCGGCGCTATCCACTGCCTGACACATCCACCTGCTCGGGGCCCTGCAGCTGGTTAAAGATGTGCACCTGACCCGCTCTCAGGTGTGTAAGTTCTACATCCGGCGCCCCAGGGAGAAGGTGTGCACCTCACACACACGCACACGCGTGCACACGGCCCCATCCAAATTCCTAGAGAAGGGCAGTGATTGGCCCCAATCCCATCAAAGGTGACGAGGAAGGAGATGGGGTTCAGAGTTCCCAGGTGGCTTCCTGCCCCGCCTCCTTCTGCTGCTGAGCGAACGGGGAGCCACTGGGATCCAGGACGATCCTGTACCGCGTCCCTTACGTCGGGGCTGCTCACACCGGTCCCTGGAGGCTCTGGTTAAGGTGCAGGCGCAGAGAGGGCCTGAGCGGCTGCATCCCTATCCGTGGCGCTGCTGTTGCCGGGCGGCTCCGTGCTTTGAGGCCTAGGCCCTGGGGTACCGCCGAGGGGACCCTCCAGCCTCACCAGGGCGCATCCCTCCCTCCCCAAAGCCAACCAGGGACCAGGGACCGCCGGGCTGCCCAGCGAAGATGATAAGGAGGACTCCTGGGTGGCGGAGGGCGGCGGGGCCGGATGCCAGCGACGTCTTCAGGCGCTTCGCTCCCCAGAAGGGCTCTGACACGGCCCACGAGCCGCAAAGAGTCGGTCCAGCAGTCACCGTCACCAAGTGATGATCCAATCAGGTGAACCCAGACCCAGCCCTGCGCCTCACGCTCCCGCCGTCCGCCGGGTTGTCACGGGAGCATCGGCGACCACGGAACCGGCGACTCTGCATCTCCCCGCAGCACAGCGGCCCGACTGCTCCAGTGAAGCTGTCAGCGGCCGGACCCACCCGTGAGCCTCCACTGTCCCGCCCAAGCCCGGGTCTCCCCGGTGTCACCCCGGGCGCTCCAGGCCCCAGCAGCTACTTCAGCTACTCAGCAAGGCCCGCTCCTCGGAGGCCCCCGCCCGCCCGAGCGCCCCGCCCACGACCCGCCCCCAGCCCCCGCCCACGACCCGCCCCTGAGCCCCCCACCACCCCCCCCCCCCAGCCCCGCGCGCAGACCCCGCCTCCCACGCCCTGACCCGCGGGGCCCTCGGGGGCGGGGCCGGCCTCCTGCCGCGGGGTCGCGCGTCAGTGACGTCTCAGGCGGCGCGTCAGAGCCCCGCGCCCTAGCCCGGCTGCCGGCTGGAGCCTGCGGGTGCGGCGTCCGAGGGGCGCGGGGACGGGGCCGGGGCCGGGGAGGCCCGCGGAGCCCCCTGCGGTCGGAGGGGCGCGGAGGCCGAGACGCGGGGCCGCCCCAGCCCGGCCCCGGAGGACCCGAGGATGAAGGGTACGGGACGCGCTGGCCCGGCGCTGCGGGAGGGGGGGGGGAGGGGCGGGGCTGACGCGGCGGGGGAGGGGCGGGGCTGACGCGGCGGGGGAGGGGCGGGGCTGACGCGGCGGGGGGGCGGGGCTGACGCGGCGGGGGAGGGGCGGGGCTGACGCGGCGGGGGAGGGGCGGGGCTGACGCGGCGGGGGAGGGGCGGGGCTGACGCGGCGGGGGAGGGGCGGGGCTGACGCGGCGGGGGAGGGGCGGGGCTGACGCGGCGGGGGAGGGGCGGGGCTGACGCGGCGGGCCCCTCCCCCACCGGCCCGCGCAGGCGCTGGCGTCCGCATCCCTGGTGCGGGTTCTCCGCGCGCGCCGGGATGACAGCGACTCCCAAGGGTCGTTCGGGAGCAGAACGACATGAAACGCGTAGGTTTGGGGGCGCGGGGGGGGGCTGGGGGCGCGACCCGGGTCCCGGGATCGAGGCCCGCGTGGGGTCCCCGGGGAGCCCGCTTCTCCCCGGCCCGCGTCTGCCTCTCTCGTGATAAAGCGTCTAAAACGATGAACCCTGCGGAGGCGCGCACCAGGGCGCGGCCGCGCGAGGCTCCAGGACCAAGGACCGTGGGTGCGGACGCGGCGGCACCACTTCCCCGCCTGCGCTGGCGCCTGGGACCCTTGAAGCGCGCTCGGTGCTGGGGCAGCTCCTGAGACACAGGCCTCCTCGCCTCGGTCCTGGGGAGGGAGAACCAGGCCCCGCGACCGCTGCAGGACAACAGCCTCCGTGTGCTGCACCGCGGGAGCTCGGCCTGCTCAGCGGCGCTCGGGAGCTCGGGGCCAGCGGAGCTCCCACGGCCCACGTCAGCCGCGTTGCCCAGTGTTCGGCCCTGACAGCAGGCCTCTCGCTTACGCGTACTCCAGTGACACCCACGCTCTGTCCCCCGAGCACGTGAGACCCGGGAGCCTGCAAGCTTTACAGGTGGAAACCACGTTGAGACTAGGTCTTGAGCGTGAACAAAGACCTTCCCTGCTTTACCAGACTGTGCTGTACGACGGCCCCAAGGTCACTGACCCCGCGCTGTGAAAAGCCCCTTTGTTTCCAAACATCTTACTGTTAACAAAGCGTGGTACTTCCAACCCTCCGCGTCCCAGGAAGCTCTAGCACGTGACTTACTTTTTTAAGTTTTACGAGTTTATTTCAGAGAGAGAAAGAAAACGCGAGACCTGGGGGGAGGGAGAAGCAGACCCTCCTCCCCCTCCTCCTACCCGGGAGCCTGATGCAGCGCTCAATCTAAGACACTGGGATCGCGACCTGAGCTGACAGCAGATGCTTCACCAAGTGGGCCTCCCAGGGACCCCCATCCTACAAGTTTCAACTGAGTTACTTAGACTTCTAGAGCAACCGTTCAAGCTCCTGACTTGCCGTATCTTTCACCAGTCACCTCCTGCTGTCATCTACTGACCCGAGGTAGCATCTGAACTTGTTGCACATGCAGGACCCGGGAGTGAGGCCCCAGTATCAACATATCAGCAGGAACCAGCGACAGTTCCCACGTGAATTAGCGTTTGCGAAACACCATTTTATTTTTATTTTTTCTACCAAATGTCTGCTGGAAAGCAGCCAGAAGCCAAACTGGCAAAGTCATTTGAGGAACTGCACTGCACAGGGACACAGAAATGAAGCAGTGGCTAGAGAGGTAAAAGTTGCTTTTTAAACAGCTGTATTGGGATAAATTTCACATGGCAGAAAATCCATCCATCCGTTAAAGTTTGCCGTTCAGAGACTCCTGGTGTATTCACAGAATCGTGTACCCGTTCCTACTACTTGATTCCAGGGGATTGTTAACACCCCAAAAGAAACCCTACACCCGTGGGCGCTCAAGCACATTCTGCCCTGCCCCAGCCCCAGACCCCTATTCATTGCTCTTCAATCTCTACAGATTGTCTATTCGAACATTTGCTATGCGTGGAATTGTGCTCTCTGTGGTCCTTTATGACGGGCTCACACTTGTGGCTTGCATTACGTCCTGTTGCAGAGACACCAGAGGGAAAAAAAAAAAAAGAGACACCAGAGAGAAGACCCCACATCCCAAAGGGCTCCCGGCTCAGCAGGCCCTCCTGCCCGGAACCCTAGGTGCCTGTGCCACCTGCCTGGGGATGAGCGGGACCCGTTCCCGTGCCAGCGGGGCCAGGCCTCCGAGAGGGAGGGCCTCCAGGCCAGTCAGGGCGGCGGTGGACGGTCCCTGAGAGGCAGCCCCGGGAGCTGGGGGCCAGGCTGGTTCTTGTTTGGTTTCAGGACAGGTGCATAATCCACGTGTTTACACCCTGGAATCCCCCCGGGCACGAGGTGCCACACCCGGAGATCCTGGTCCACCTGTGCGGCTTCCTCTGAGCCAGGCTCTCACTGCCCGGGAACCCCGAGCGGTCCCCAGCACCAGTTCCCGTTTGTCTTTCTCTTTATTCCCCCCAAGCCCGTAAGTGTGAAGTTGCTGTGGGGCACACGCGGTGCAGGCAGCTGATCTGAATCCCAGAGGCCCGTCCCCGTCTCCTCCGCGTTACACTCAGTGATGAGGCTGCCCAGGAGGCACCTTGACTCCCTCCCTGGTGCTCGGCCCTGGGGCGGCTCCCTCCTCTCCTGCGGCCCCAAACAGCAGGGCCCTGGGCATCTTGATCTCGTTTCCATTGAGATTCTTGTCTCGTCCTGTCTCCCTGAAGTGCAGTGTGTTGGCTGGAAAGTGTGTGCAGCTTCCTGGTTCCTGAGGCTTTTCTTCTTCAAGTCGCTCTCCCAGAGGACAGTGTCCCCACGTGTGGTCGCCGCCGCTCCGTGTGCGTCGTCATCCTACGGCCCTGCCAGTTTGGGTTGGGTCGTTTGTATGGATGTTCACCCGTTAATCGTTCAGGGCTTCGCTTCGTTGCAAAGGAGAACGGGGAAAGGCCGTCCCTGAGACGCCCACGAATGAAAGAAACAGCCACCACGTCAGTAGTGGAGAGAAACCCCTTGCGGCTCCCCCTGCCTGCCAGCATCTGGGGTCCCCACGGCTGCCCCGAGGCTGCGAGTCAGGCGGCCGGGCCCCAGCTTCGCCTCCTGACCCGCTGTTAGCAAGTCTTCCGAGAAGCCTCCTCTGGCCAGTAAAGCCATTTACCTCCCCACGGCCCCCTTCCCGGGGTGGTTTAGGCCAGTCCTGGCGGGTCTTCATTCCCATGTGTTGATTGTTCGGGATCGAGACACGTTCTGGTTTCTCTGCAGACACGTTGCAGGACACATGGTGACGCTGTGTTCGTGGCTTATTCAAACCTCAGGAAGACCCGAGCCCCCCAGCCCAGGGGAAGTCCTAACAGGGCATCCTTGAGGAGCCACCTCCTGGCCTGGCAGGTGGCAGGTGACCCAGGGAGGCGGGAGGG